>NW_015177072.1:269620-279664 GCF_001447785.1 Gekko japonicus
GTTGCAGACAAATACTGAGGAAAGTTAAGGAGGGGAAAATGTTATTCTAGCTTTTAAGGATTTACTTATCTGAAGAGCTGGGAATAGGGAAAGGGGAAGAGGTGGTGGGAGGGAAATAGCTTTTTATAAATCAAATTCCTTAAAAAATGCTGACTTGGTTTCAGAATCATTTTCTGTACTTATCTGAGTCTCTTCCGGCTGTGCTAGAAATTGTATAGTGAGTTCTGCATGAAGTGTGCAAATGGATTTGTGATCTTTCTTAAAAAAATTACTCAGTTGAAAACACAATAGCGGTTGCCATTCCAAAGAGAAGAGGGATGAAGAATAGAGAATTGCCCTCTGTGCAAAAGATCTGCAATTGGAGATTTTTTTAAAAGATGGGCAAGCACTAGTTTATTGGCCTAGATCTTTGGGAGTGAGTGACTGCTTTCTTTGCCTTCTGCTGCAACATGCAACTAGGCTCAATTCCATGAGTCTTCTGGAGCCATTTGTTTAGCAAACACTGCCTTGAAGCACATTGTGGTCTGGATTCTAGAAGCTGGAGAAGACATATTTGATCCTCAGTAGGGATTAATGGTTTTCCCTTGTTTTGTTCCTTTATTGTTCCAATGTGCTTCCTTTACCTTGTTTTCTTGTTGTTTTGTTTTTTGCCATTAAGTCACAGCTAACTTTAAGTCACAACTAAGGAGTTTTCAAGGCAGGAGATGTTCAAAGGAAGTTTGCCATTGCCAGCCTCTACATAGCGACCCTGGATTTCCTTGGTGGTCTCCCAACCCAGGACTAACCAAGGCTAATCCTGTTTAACCTCTGATGAGATTGAACTATCCTGGGCTGCCCTCTTCATTCTGATTCATCTGGAAGAATGTCTAACATTGATTCTGTGATTGGCCCGTGCACAAAGTGGAGCAACGTTCAGTTCACTTGCCTCTTTTTAATGGTGCACATATGATAACACACCGCCCCAGAAGGCAATTATTTTTAACAGCATGTGCATCCTACTTAAAAGCACTCAAGGCAATGTAGAACAAAATTTAAAAAAATAGCAACGATCTACGATATTAACAATGCAACATTAAATCAGCCACAGAACCATTTTTTTTTTAAAAATGCAATAACAAACTAGCAACAGCCCAAACCAAGGTCCCATCACCTTAACCTGACACTGTAACCCTAAACAGGTCTACTCAAAATCCTACTTAAGTCTATTCAATGGGGCCTACTCCGAGCAGAGGGTTCTTAGAATTGCGCTTTTAGGCTGCAGTTGTAAGGAAACTTTGCTGGGAGTAAGCCTCACTGGATAACATGGGGCTTAATTCTAACTAGACCTGCTTAGGACAGATCCCTTGTTATTGTTTTTAAAAAACAGTGATTTTTTTTTGGGGGGGAGCAGTAAAACCAGAGTAAAAAATAAAGCACATTCAAAGAAGCATAAACCAACCCAGTTTGGGGTGAGAAAGCTTTGTGTTTGCCCCCAGAAAAGAATTATTTTAATTGGTCTTCAGAAATCTATCACCAAGGGGAGCAACTGGGTATCCAGAAAGGGCCTCACTGGTGGACCTCCTGATGGCACCTGGGTTTTGGCCAGTGTGTGTCACACAGAGTGTTAGACTGGATGGGCCATTGGCCTGATCCAACATGGCTTCTCTTATATTCTGATCAATTTCCAGAACCTAGGGCTAGAGCCCCTCAAGCTCACCTCGTATGGGCTGGTACATAGAGAAAGTCCAAACACAAGCTTATATGGACACATGCATCTTAGGCACTCTGGTCCAAGGTTTTTTGGGAGGTTTAAAGGGCAATACTTTCCCTTTGCATTGGATCCATACGACCTTATGATTACATCAAGATTCTTTTCGTGGAGTGCTTTATTGAGGCACGTGTTCTCACTGGCATGATGACTGACCGACAAGGACCAATCAGCAGCCATTATGGGCCAAGCAAGATCCAGTTGTTCTGCCCCTTGTTCCCTTTCCCCCATAAAGCATGAACCCGTTTCAACTACAATGTAGTATTTTGTTGTAACTTCACATTTTTTGGGGTTAGCTTCTTCAAAATATAGAAACATAGAGCTGGAAGGGACTCCAAGGGCCATCTAGTCCAACCCCTGTTCAGTGCAAGAAATCCACTGCTGCCTCCCCCCCCCAGTCCCCCAGTGACCCTCTGATCTGTGCCCAGAAGAAGGCAGAAAATGTCCAGGATCCCTGGGCCAGTTTGGCCTGGAGGAAAATTCCTTCCTGACCCCAGAGTTGCAATCAGCAGTACCCTGAGCTTATAAGAAAGGGCCACGAGAAACGAGCATTGGCTCATCCCTTCCTGCCCTCCCTCTCATGATCTTCATAAATTCATAACAAGTCATTGAATCAGCCAGTCAGACAACTGGCCTGGGTAAATGAAGGCAGCGCCGGAGAATGGAGCGAGTGGCATTCTGCTCCCCACCCTAATTTGGCTTTCTTCTTGTTAGAGTGTTTTACGGAAATGGTTATTTTAAATAAAAAACCTTATTAAGCAGTACATTTATATTGCCTGAAGGCCCCCTATCTTACCCCCTTAACCAGCATCATTACAATGTTAACTTGTGCTTTGTCAGTGTTTTCTGCAGCAAGCCGTTCAGATGACTAATTAAAATGTGATTCTCAATTCTATTTGTTATTGCTTCCATTATCTTCCTTGCCGCACACAGGCCTTGCAACATGTTTATGGGGTTCTGCAAGCTCATCTAATTTAATATTTCTTTCAGAAATGAGATGTCCTCATTGGGCAGGAGCTGCCCTTGGCAGCGTAGACTGTTTTTGGCTTGTCGTTTAGAGTTTAACTAATTTTCACCATGCCCTTCTTCTTTTTTTCTTACAGAAAAGGTTAATCTTTCTATGGATAAAATAAAAGAAGAAAGGTGATGCACACTGGGACAAAAAAATCCCAACTTCAGGTATAGGTTAATGGGGTCTGAACTCACTGAGACTGAGAGGGGGAAAGATCTTGAGGTCATAGGGGATCGCTCAATGAAAGTGTCACCCCTATGTGCCACAGTGGTGAAAAAAGGCAAAAAGGGACTGGACATAAAATGGCCAATATTGTAATGTCCTGTATATATCTATGGTGCAGCCTCATTTGGAATACTGTTTACAGTTCTGGTCAGTGTATCTCAAAAAGGACATTTGCAGAGCTGGAAAAAGTAGAGACGAGGGCAACCGAGATGATTCAGGGCTTGGAGCACCTTCCCTATGAGGAAAGGTGGAAGAGTCTGGGACTTTTCAGTTCAGAAAAGAGATGCCTAAAAAGGGACATGATAAAGTTTTATAAAATTATGCATGGGGTGAAGAGAGTTGACAAAGACTGTCGTCATGCACACTAAATAATCCATTTTCAATGCACTTTCCAACTGGATTTTGCCAGTTCACACAGTAAAATCCAGTTGGAAAGTGCACTGAACGTGTGATGAAAGTGGATTAGTGTGTGTGACCGCAGCCAAATCAGTCCTTTCCACACTTGGATCTCATCCCTGGTTTTATCAGAGTTCAACTCATGACACAATAGCTTGCAATTATCCCTGGTTGTAACAACATCTGTTTATCCCAGAACAAGTGTGGGGCGAAACCGGGGTGACCTCAATGTAATGTGGAAATGAGAAATACCCCGAGATAATTACAGGAGTGAACTTGAGTATAGTGTTAAATATAAGTTTGGGGACAGAGCTGAACCGGCATTTAAAGTCTAGTCCAGAATCACCCAAAGAGAACTTTTTCTCCCTCTCTCAAAATACTATCACTCAAAGGCATTCAGTGAAGCTGATGGGCAGCAGGAAATACTACTTTAGGAAATACTACTTTAGGAAAGTAGGAAATACTACTTTACACAGAGAGTAATTAAAATATGGAATTCGCTGCCAGAGGATGTAGTGATGACCACAGAAAAAAAGTAGGTTTAAAAGGGGGTTAGATAGATTCATGAAGGTTAAGTCCATCAATGGCTAGTAGCCATGGTGACTGAGGGGAACCTCCACATTCAGAGCCACTAAACCTTTGAATCCCAGAGCCAGGAGGCAACATCAGGGGAAGGCCCTGCCTCTATGCCCTGTTGTTGGTCCTACAGAGGAACTGGTTGACCACTGTGTGAGACAGGATGCTGGACTAGATGGTCCATTGGTCTGATCCAGGAGGGCTCTTCTTAGGTTCTTAAGAAAGTTGGCAGATTGGATGATACACAAAATAGTGGACTGGGGGTAAGAATGCTATTGCCTTACCTCCACCTCTCCTGGTGCCATCAGCCATCCACTGTGTGCAAGGTCCGATTGTATAGCTGGTATTCCAACTAACATCCCAGAATCAGCTCAGTGATCTGAGCTTTCCTGTTCTGGATTTCACCCTGTTTCAGTATTTTGCCTCCAGATGGATGACCTGCAGTGTCAGGCAGGACAGGTGTGACACGTATGTGTAGTAAGTAATATATGTTCTTTCTTTCTTCCCCCTTCCTCGCCATTCATAGGAGTACATATCATCTCATTTGACCCATACACAATGGCCTGTCTGTACCCTCTCTCTACTAACTCCAGCCTTAGTAGTATTCCTCCAACTTTAGTGGCTCTTAAGTAAGTAAAATTAATTTAATTAATCAATTAAAACATTTATATCCCACTTTTCCTTTTTGTTCAGGGAGGCTTACAATAGAACAGCCTCTTAGATGGGAGGAAGTCTCCTTAAGCTAGAGCAACTTCCTTTTCTTCTTTCCCCAAGCTGGTCTAAAGGCCTATCAAGATGGGAGTAACTCTGTTGGGTCCCTATTTAGTGGTATGATATTTGAGACAGAAAATATATTAACAAGAAGGGGGGGATCATAAATCCAACTGAAATCAATGAATTCAAACTGTTGCTTCACTGCTGTCTGGATCCCTTTCATGGATTGCGCTTCCATGTAATTAACAAAACATCTGCATGAAGATTGTCACAGATGATAATCATATATACCGGCTCTCTTTTGGTAGCATTTATAGGGTCCAACCAGTGTTCCCTCTAAGCTGAGTTAGTGTGAGCTAGCTCACAGTTTTTTAGCCTCCGGCTCACACATTTTTGTCTTAGCTCAGGAAGGATGGCTTCAGAGTAAACTAATTTATGCAGTAGCCAAATCATTCGCTCACAGCTTTAATGCCAGCAGCTCACAAAGTAGAATTTTTGCTCACAGGGCTCCACAGCTTAGAGGGAACATTACCATTCCATACTGTTGGAAAAAAGTAACCCAGTTTTCAAACAAACATGAACACGTGTATGGCTTAGGGTTGCCAGATCCAGGTGGGGGAACTCCTGAGGATTTGGGGATTGAGCCTGGGGAGTACAGGGATCATGGTGGGGTACAACGCCATAGAGTCCAACCTCCAAAGCATCCATTTTCTCTGTGATAACTGATCTCTGTAGTGTGGAGATGTCATTCTAGGAATCTCCAGGTCCCACCTGGAGGCTGGCATCCCTACGCCTGGTACTAAGTCAGACCACTGGCTGATTTAACTCAGTATTTTCTGCAGCAGCTCTGCAGGGCCACAGTCAGAGTCCCAGGACATGAAATAATGTATGGTAGCTACAGGTGTCTAAGACTCAACCTAGAACCTTCTGCGTACAAAGCTCGCACTCTGCCTCTAAGCTGGATCCCTTGTGCTGTTGACTGTCAGTAGCCTCCTGATCCAGCCACACAGTCCCTATATACCCCTCTGATGAGTCCCAGATAGGAATCTTTGTTCCTGACTCTTCTGGCAATCTGCAGCAGAATGGTTAATAATGTCTTCAGCCCTTGATATGCAGTTAATTACTGTAATGTAGTACATCTTGAGGAAGAACATTGCATGTACATATTACCAATTAACCCACAAATCCAGGATGCCAAAGGCAGCAATTAATAGAACACTTTCCCGTCATTGTAATTACAAGCTCAGTGTGAGAGTCCAACGTAAGAAGGATGTGAAATCCAATAATTAGTAAAGGTTTCAAAAGTAGGGAGAAAACATAATGTTCTAGATTACATGAGGAAGAGGGAGAGTATAGCATTGTGTGGAAAGTCTGGTGAACTGGAGTCATCATGAAAGGGAATCACCCCTGGAAACCATCTCAGAGACATTCTCAAAAATACCCTTAAGATGTTGAAACTACTCTCTTTTATCCACAGTATTTGGTGTCTTTTAGGTCCATGTGTGATGAGACACTGGAATATCAACAACTGGATTTCCAGCACTATTTCCCCCTAAATAGCAACCATGGGAGGAGGCCGCAGTTTGGATCAGGATCATACCATGGGGTGCCGGGGGGGGGGGGGGGGGGGATATAGCTTGCGCTCCGGGCTGTTTTCCTGACCTCTTCCGTTCCCAAGAGCTACTATTTGCCACATTGGGGGAAACAAGTATCACAAGACAACACGTATGTCTCCTACAACTGGGTAACAGGAGTTCCAGGCAGCCATTTGAGGTTGGGCCAGGGACATGGGAGGAAAGAGCTCACACATGTATACACCACAGTCTGAATCTGAATTGTGGCCAACTGCTGTTTCTGTTTATGAAGTATAAACAGATCTAAATTATGCCTTATTCCCCTGGCTTTGGCCTCTTTTTTGTTTTGCACACCATCTCCTCTAGTGATTACTTTCTCTTTTACCCTGCTTGGGAGGCTCTGGTCCGTCAGAAACTGTATAATGAACGGGAGGTGACAAAGCTAGGTTGAAGTGATGATGTCATCAGACATCAGTGTCTAAAATCTCCTGCTTGGGAGGCTCTGTTCCGTCAGAAACTGCATAATGAACGGGAGGTGACAAAGCTAGATTGATGTGATGATGTCATCCAGAGGTCATTTCGGGGGGGATCGCGGGCATATGAGTCAACACAGAGGTGTCATTTAGGGCCAATGAAGTCAATTGAAGAAGAGATTGGATGTATACCCCGCCCTTCACTACCCAAAGGAGTCTCAAACTCCTTTCCCTTCCCCTCCCCACAACAGACACCCTGTGAGGTAAAAGAAGAAGAAGAAGAGATTGGATTTATACCCCGCCCTTCACTACCCAAAGGAGTCTCAGAGTGGCTTACAAACTCCTTTCCCTTCCCCTCCCCACAACAGACACCTTGTGAGGTAGGTGGGGCTCAGAGAGCTCTTCCCAGAACTGCTTGTGAGAGAACAACTGAAACAACTTGTAACTGACCCAAGGTCAGCTGCATGGGAATGAGGGGGGAATCAAACCCGGTTCTCCCAGATTAGAGTCCGGATTCCTAACCACTACACCAAACTGGCTCACTCTTTAGAGTGAGAACAAGTGAAGGCAATGTGCATTTTTGTAAGGAGTGCTTAAAAACGTCACAAAAGGGAGGTGTTTATCATCACTGCTGGAAACATTTTAAAATACAGGAAGACATTTTCTCCTCAGCACTTGTTATCCTCAGACAACAATAAAAGGAATGCATCAGTGGATTAGGCATTAAACTCTTTAACTCATGCGTAGGGTTGCCAGGTCCCTCATGGCAACTGGTGGCAGATGGTGGGGGAATGTATCAGGGACAGGAGGGAGGACCAGGTGTAATCACCTGAGATGTGGCTATGCCACTTCTGATGTGTACCAGAAGTGACATCATCATGATGCAGCATCGGCCAATGCTCTGATACTGGGGCAAAAACTCTATGGTAAAGATGCCTTCTACCATAGAGTTTTTGGCCAAATACCAGAGCTTCACCCAGATGTCATCAACATGATGATGTCACTTCTGGTGCATGCCAGAAGTGATGTTGCCACATTGTTGGTGACATAGCCTTGGCCTCACTCTCTTTCCTGGTACGTCCCCCTGCTGGCCAGCTGATTGGCAGCAGAGGCGGGGCCCGGCAGTGTGGGACCCCCCTACACCAGGAGGTCTGGAGTGGCAACCCTATTCATGAGCTGTATAAAACTGACTTCTCATAAGGAAAAGGCCCTTCCTGTCTGTCTGCAGACTCATTTCTCAACACCTGTGCCTTAATCCTGTGCCTTTGAGAGCTAAACATTAGGAAGGGGCTTGCAAAAGTATCTCCCCTTAGTACAATAACACAGCAGTGAGAGAAGGCCCCCTTCTAAAAGTCCTTGACATTGTTCTGCAGTACACAGGTCAGCCAGGGAGCCACTTTCATGTGCTGCTCATTCCAGCGAGATATTTTACCGAAGTGAGCATGGTTAAAACCAGAGAAGCTTCTAATGCTTGACGTTGGAGGCAGCCCTCAGTGCTGGAATATTCATGCAGCATCTGGAGTGGCTGGTGGTGAAGCATCTGTCTCACCAACTGAAGCTGGAATCACTGTTGGCTCTGTAGAAACAGTATCTCGTCCTCCTCTCCCATCGGAGTCTTCCACGTGATCTGATGCTCTCTTCTCAGAGCCTGTCTGCTTTGGCAATGATGAGGAGGCTTTTCAAAACAGCCCCCTCCTTGTAAGTGCCACAGGCCAATTTGTTTAGCCCGCAGCATCCTTGTAATGTTTGGGTTGATTACCGCTTCTAACAAAACAGTCCCTGGTGGATCTTAGCTACATTTGAATATATTCCAGGCATGCGTTTTGAAAATAAGCAGTGAACGAGCTGGAAGCCAACGACTTTTTAATTGGGCTAGGCAAGAAGAGGGAAGTGCTGGGGACGGTCGTTCAATAATGGACACCTACGTCTGTTTCTAGAAGGATCTGGGGATCAGAGTTTGTTCAGGATGGGCACTACAGAGAAAAAAGTGGTCTGGATAAATGGTGCTGTGGGAATGGTTTGACACTGAGGAACCTGGATGGCACACGCCCAGACATTTGGGATCCATAATTTCTTTGCAAATGGGATACAAACTGTGCAATCCTAAACAGAGGTATTCCCTTCCGAGCCCATTAACGTCAATGCCCATGAAAGGTGTAACTTGGCATAGGATCACACTGTTAAGGATAGGAGTCATGGTATGGTGTGGTAGATACAGGACAGTGGGGGGCCTGCCTGCAGGGCTGCCAACCTCCTGGTGGCACCTGGAGATCACCCACTATTGCACAACTGATCTCCAGGTGATCAAAATCAGTTCCCCTGGAGGAAATTGCTGCTTTGGAGGGTGGACTCTATGGCATTATACCCCTCTGAGTTCAGGTTGCCAGATCTGGATTGGAAAATACCTAGAGATTTTGGAAGTGGAGCCTGAGAAGGGTGGAGTTTGGGGAGGGGAGGGACTTCAGTGGGGTATAATGACATACAGTCCACCTTCCAAAGCGGCCATTTTCTCCAGGGGAACTGATTCCTGATTCCTGGAAATCAGTTGTAATCCCAAGAGATCTCCAGACACCACCTGGAGATTGGTAACCCTACTCTGAGGTCCCTCTCCTTCTGAAACCCTCTCTCCCCCCAAGCTCCATCCCCCAAATCTCCAGGTATTTGCCAACCCAGAGCTGGCAACCCTACCGGCCTCTCCAGTATTGAACGTAGGCCTGATTGAAGCAGGACACCAGCAGGCAAGAAGAATTTACTGGTGTGAGACTAACATCTCATTTAAATGTGGATAATATGCATAGAAGGGAGCTGCGGTGGCTCAAGTGGTTAAGACGCTGAACTGCAGGCTGTGGAAGGTCAGTAGTTCAGCAGTTCGAGACCCAGGGGCCGCATGACGGAGTGAGCTCCCGTCTCTAGTTCCAGCTCCTGACAACCTAGCCGTTCGAAAGCAAGAAATTGCAAGTAGATAAATAGGTACCATTTCGGTGGGAAGGTAACAGCGTTCCGTGCACCTTGGTGTTTAGTCATGCCGGCCACATGACCACGGAAACGTCTTCGGACAGCGCTGGCTCTTCGGCTTTGAAACGGAGATGAGCACCGCAACCCTAGAGTCGGATTCGACTGGCTTTCGAGCAAGGGAACCTTTACCTTTACCTTAATATGCATAGAATCCTGTTACGTGTGCACCATGAGCATATCATCAAGGGGTGCAGGGATGTGGCATGCGTATACTGCCCTGACCCCCTTCCATTCTGCTCACCCCTGGCAGCAGCCATACTTTTAATATCAGTTTTAATATCGAGCAGACTCGAATCTGGGAGAACCGGGTTT
>NW_015177072.1:280006-319981 GCF_001447785.1 Gekko japonicus
CCTTTACCTTAATATGCATAGAATCCTGTTACGTGTGCACCATGAGCATATCATCAAGGGGTGCAGGGATGTGGCATGCGTATACTGCCCTGACCCCCTTCCATTCTGCTCACCCCTGGCAGCAGCCATACTTTTAATATCAGTTTTAATATCGAGCAGACTCGAATCTGGGAGAACCGGGTTTGATTCCCCACTCCTCCACTTGCACCTGCTGATGTGACCTTGGGTCAGTCACAAGCTCTGGCACAGCTGTCCTTGAAAAAGAGCAGTTTGTGTCAGAGTTCTCTCAGCCCCACCCACCTCACAGGGTGTCTGTTGTGGGGAGGGGAAGGGAAAGGAGTTAGTAAGCCGCTCTGAGGCTCCCAGTGAAGGGTGGGGTATAAATCCAATCTCTTCTTCTTCTCTCTTCATCATTAGATGCCATTGAGGGTTTCTTCCATACTAAAATGAGTGGGGTCAGGACGAGGAGCCAGCCCACCAGCCAGACGGGAATCCCTCCGAGATGGGTTGTTCTTCTCTGCTTTACATCCTAATTTCCCTACTCTCTTCCCCCCCCCCCAGTTACAGAATGTGAGCTTTCCATCTTTGGAGGATGTCCAAACCCTCTCCATTGTTCCAGCCTACTTTGTACACTTGGATATGGTTAGACTGCCATTCTAACTTTTCACTGGTGGTTTCAGACTCAGTTCTGCAGGCATAACACCATGCTGGCTGGTCTGGCAGCCCTCCCTCATCACCCACAAGTAGGGTTGCCAACTCCAAGTTTGGAAATTCCTAGAGATTTGTGGGTGGATCCTGAGAGGGTGAAGTTTAGGGAGGGGAGGGACCACGGTAGGATATAATGCCATGGAGTCCACCTTCCAAAGCAGCCATTTTCTCCAGGAGGCATGAAATAAATGTTTTAAATAAATGAATTAATCATAACTAAGTGAGCTATGCAGACCTGCAGACTGCCTGTCATGCACAGGCTTAAGGAAGGATGTGAGACAAAAGTAGAATTGTTCTGGGACGGGGATTTTGGGGGGGGGGGGCAAAATTCCCATTTTTAGATCAAGCCTTTATTTCCTCTTCGTTTTTTCTCTTTAAAAAGAAGGATTTCTTTTACAAAAGCATACGACTGTGACTTCGGCCCTTTGCAGTTATTTTGAAGCTGCCTTATACAGAATCAGACGATCGGTCCTTCAGGGTCAGTATTCTCTACTCAGACTGGCAGTGGCCCTCCAGGGTCTCAGGTAGAGATTTTCCACACACCCTGCTACCTGGTCCTTTTAACTGAAGAGGCCTGGAACTTAATGCACCTTCTTCGTGCAAAGCAGAGGCTCTTCCACTGAGTCATCGTAGCCCCTCTCCACAACACAGGGAGGCCCTCTAGCAGGAGGGCTGGAAGGTTTGGGAAGATAAGAGACACCACCTGCCTCTCCCTTAAATACAAGAAGCCTGCTGGTGTCCCAAACTGGAATTCAGTCTCTTGTGTTTCCCAGCTGATCAGTATTCTGTGTGCTATATACATCCTTGCCCTGGCATTGTGTGTAGTATAGCCAGGAGATCTGAAGATTGTCTGGCAGCCTTAAGTTCTAACTCTCTTAGCGTTATTGTCTGGCAGCCTTAAGTTCTAATTCTTTTAGCGTTATGCACCACTAGGTGGTGAGTTAGAGCTCTCTCAGCCCCCCCCCCCAAATAAGTCTAACTCACCACCTAGTGGTGCATAAGTTCGAACCTGCGCGTGCCCAGACAATCTTTGGATCTTTTGGCTGGCTTCATGTGGAGAAGTGCAGAATCGAACCTGGTTCTCCAAATTAGAGTCTACCACTCTTAGCCACTGTACCACGCGGGCTCACTCTTGAAAGGAATACCAGGGTTATGACACAGAGGCAGGCAATGGCAAACCACCTCTCAATGCCTCTTGCCTTGAAAACCCTACAGGGTTGTCATGTCAGCTGTGCCTTTCCACCACCATATGCATCCTTGCTCCATACGCCCTTGCTTCCTTATCCTAGCAGGCCTCTCACATGTCCCAGTGGGTAGGCTGAACTTTCTTCCAAAAGACTGCGAGCTCTTTTGTTCATATTATTTGGGGGCAATGCAGTTAGCTTGTTGTTGTTTTTTTTAAAAATTCCTATTTTAGCATGCCACAATCTGTACCATTGCCATAAAACTGTCTTTCCCTTACAAATTATACACTAGTTTTAAGTATTTAGGTCAAACACTCCTTTTAAGACATGACGGGGGAAAGAGATGAATGTACGCTATAAATATACTTGGAGGCTTACATTTCGGTTCATCATAACAAGAAGGGGGGGTGAAGGGAGCTGTACTATATTTTTTATCTTTTGCAATGCCTCAGGCTAATCAAATGAAATGCTTACTTTAAAGTGCAAAGAAATCTCTTAATTCATGTAATTCTATGTTTCTAGCATCATTGTGAGTCAGTAAGATCGTTCTTCCAAATCTGCCTTTAAAAAGGGGGTGTCTGTTACAGATCAAGGCTAAATAAAATGCAAAATGCAGTGAAATCCTATTAGGACAAAGTGACAATTAAGTACCCAGAACAAGACTTATAGCTTACTAGAAGCATTGTTTGGTCCAGGAATTGGTGCTGGACACAGCTGGATCCACTGGATCCATTTTGGTGTCAGAGGTGCATTTCTCCCTTCAGAACCAATTCGAAAATTCCAGCTGATGCAGAATGCTTCAGCTCAGCTAGTGTCAGGAGTCAGACTGAGCGTGCATCTTACTCCAGGTGCAGCCTGACCAATGCAGTGTACAGTAGGACTATGACATCCCCCAAATTCAGGGAGAGTTGGGTCTGGCATAACAATCCCATAAGGCTGTCCAAAAATGCACTACAAATGACCTCAACTTAAACACTAAATAGTAATTCTTTTTTTAAAAAAACAACAACATAATTTTTATTTATAATCACTAGATTTTAGCCCAGAAGCACCTTGTAGAACAACAAGGTTTTTTAGGCATGAGTTTCCAAGAGACAACGCTTCCTTTGTCAGATCTGAGCTTTGATCTGAGCTAATGTTTTTTGGCTAAACATTAGGAAGAACTTCCTGACAGTTAGAGCAGTTCCTCAGTGGAACATGCTTCCTTGGGAGGTGGTGGGCTCTCCTCCTTTGGAGGTTTTCAAAGAGAGGCTAGATGGTCGTTGCTGATTCAATGACTCACTATGAATTTATAAGGATCATGAGAGGGAGGGCAGGAAGGGTTGTCTCAGTGCATAGTTCTCGTGGCCCTTTCTTACATGCCCAAGGAAATGCTGACTGCCACTTTGGGACCAGGAAGCAATTTTTCTCCAGGCCAGTTTGGCTGGGAATCCTGGAGGGTTTTTTTTTTTTTTTTGTCATCTTCTGGGCACAGAACAGGGGTCATTGGGGGTATGGGGGGGAGGTATTTGTGAATTCCTGCATCGTGCAGGAGGTTATACTAGATGACCCTGGAAGTCCCTTCCAACTCTATGACTCTGTTCTATGACCAAAGCTCATACCTTGGAAATCATGTAGGTCTCTAAGGTGCTACATAGCTGCAACTATTTCTAATCACTGTCTGACTGGTTAGTTTGCTCACCGTTTATTTATATGGTTGGCTGCTGAGTTGGCAAGCAGCCATGATAAATCTGTAAAGGAGGGGGGAAACTAGGACTCCTACTGGGCTGTGTGACAACTTGCTTGTGCGAAATAGCACAGATGGCACTGTACTGTACTGTTTTAATTTTTTTTAAAGGTAACCCAACGAATAGGATCGAGCAGCTCATCAGGGAGCTGAATGTGAGTCAAACCAGTGGGGTTTACAAGCATCCCTAACAGTGATACCATAATAGTCAGCCAACTCTGCCATTAATATCCAGTGATGGTGGGTAGGAATGGTGATAATCTGAACATCATGGTATTGTGGAACAAGGTAAATTCCCCCAGATTATACAATGTTGTAAGGAGGGAACTAGTTGTGTAGTTGCAATTTTACGTCTCGTCTGGCTCTGCTTCGGAATGACTGGTCCATCGAGCCTCTTCTTCTGCCTTCTTTTTTTTTAACTTTGTTTTTATTTCAGTTTTCCAAAGATACAGAAATATCATACAATGCCAACTCAAGTTTCAGTATCAAAGAGACAAAACAAAACCCCCAAAACAAAACAAAACCCCTGCCAAACTACAATCATTAAAAGGAAAGTGATGGCAAACCTAAACAGCATGATAAAAAGTAGAGACATCACCCTGCCAACAAAAGTCCGCATGGTCAAAGCAATGGTATTCCCAGTAGTCATGTATGGCTGCGAGAGTTGGACTATAAGGAAGGCCGAGTGCTGAGAATAGATTCTTTTGAACTATGGTGCTGGAGAAGACTCTTGAGAGTCCCTTGGACTGCAAGAAGAACAAATCAGTCAATCCTAAAATAAATCAACCCTGACTGTTCCCTGGAAGGGCAGATAATGAAACTGAAGCTCAAATACTTTGGCCACCAAATTAGAAGGGAGCACTCACTAGAGAAGACCCTGATGCTGGGAAAGTTTGAAGGTCAAAGAAGACGGGGACGGCAAAGGATGAGATGGTTAGACAGTGTCATAGATGCAACGAACATGAAATTGAGCAAACTTCAGAGGGCGGCGGAAAACAGGAGGGCCTGGCGAGATCTTGTCCATGGGGTCATGAAGAGTCAGACTTGACTGTGCGACTGAACAACAACAAAAAGATTCAATACAGATTTAAAGTGACAGTGTCACAATCCATCACCAAGATGTTTTTAACACATACGAAGATATTTATTTAATCATTTATGAGAAGTTTTTGTCTACAATTTACAGTTTCCCAAATTATAAAGCAGTGTACTTATCAGAGGGATGTAAGATAATATGACCTGACATGAACCAGAGGTTAACACCTCTTGGGTGCGGTCAGACAGTGTGCTGAGAGTGGGTTAAACTGTTCTGGTTCTAACCAGATTACATTTGATCTGGATAATCGCAATCACACTTACCTCCCTTATCCCACCTCACTTCACAGTCACGTCACTCCCCAGCGTCTACACTACTGACACGCGGGAGCATGTGTCAGTGGGTTTTTTATTTTTCCTCAGTTTGCGCATGCGCATAGGCACCCATCCGTAGAAGGGGGGAAACTATCATGGCACATGTGCAGAACCACCAGGGCGAATCAATCCACCCCCTCCAAGAAAAGACTTCCCTTTAAACCTTTGACCCGAAAATGGCCTCCGTGAGATCCCGAACTCATCTAAATGCTAAAACAAGTGACCATTTAAATGTTGGTTTTCTAAACGTGGTGGCGGAGCTCCGCCTATGCGCACACTGCCAATGCATTTAAAAAATGGCGGGCGGAAAACGGGAGAGCTGCGCGGCTTTCTGTCAAGTTTTGTGAGCTATTGGACAATAGGGAACTAGAATAACACAAAATTTTCTTGAGGTTTTGGTGACTGAGATTGAGAGCTATAAAATGATATTTTACCTACGATAAAATAATCCCACGACCTAGTCCTCCAATCAATGTTAGACTGCCTTCTTCTCTCGTGGCATCAAATCTATGGAAATATTTAAACTGTTATCTTGGAATCCCTTTGTAGAATTCAAACCACTGTGCCGTTGCTTTGAAATTATAACTTCCATCTTACTTACACAGCTGTTTCCTGTTTATCCTGTTGATAATTTTTGTTACCTTTGGATCCCTGATGTTAAGAATCTAGTCTAAGTGCTTGACTAGAAATCATACACCTTAAAAATTGATTCTTGCACAGTAGGAACGTACAGAACTTTTTCTTATTGAGATCCAACCCCAGTCATACCCATTCACCAGTGTCCTAAACGTTATGAATCTGTTCTGAAAGTTATTCTGGTACTTTACTGTATTGTTTGTTTCTCAGGTAGCTGGTTGAACAGTAAAGATAGAGAGTGACTCAGCCGCACAAGGACATTGTCCAACTAGAACAGTTTGCTGACGTTGCTGCCAGTCCACCAATAGGAACGACAACAGATTGATTTCATAACATGAAGAAGTGTGCGTGCACAGGAAAGCTTATACCCAGAATAAAACTTTGTTGGTCTTAAAGGTGCCACTGGACTCAAACTCTCTTCTGTAGCTTTAATTCTGACATTAAAGAAACAGATTCACATTTCTACAAAAGAACTGTGTACCCGTGTTTCACAGACCTTTCTCCTGGCTAATCAATGCTGATTAGGAAAGTTAAGAAAAACTTAATTTTGAAGACAGTCTGGATGGGGGAGATATTTAGGGTTGCCAATCTTCAGGTGGTAGCTGGAGATCTCCCGCTATTACAATTGATCCCCAGGCAACAGTGATCTGTTCACCTGGAGAAAAATGGCCACTTTGGAAGGTGGACTCTATGGTCCTATACCCAGTAGAAGTCCCTCCTCTCACTAAAACCCCGCCCTCCTCAGGCTCCACCCCTGAAATCTCTAGGTATTACTCATCCCGAAACCGGCCACCCTAGAAAGAATAGTTGTCTTTTCCTGGTGAATCCTTTGTTCTCCAAACTTTTTCCTTGAGGATTCAGAACTCAGTAGCTACACATACTTCTTTTGAAGCTCTCAGCTGTCCAGAAAGAAACAAAACAAAGAGTCTGCATGTTTTAAACTTCTGAGCCAGTTGCTAGCTTTCAAAAAGCCAGGTTTGGGTTAGTTGTAAGGTTTTTTTCATGAAAAACTGGATTACTTTTTTTTAATATAATAAAGTAGAAATTAGACATGAATTATGCCAGTGTGTGTACATGCCCTAAGAAGCCAGACTGTTGAGCATTGGCCCAGTGGATCATTTAACAGACGGCTGGGTAAGACGCTGACGAGTGCATATGAGCTGCATCCCATGGAGTTGAGGCAGACACGGCAAGCAGTGGCAGATTTCAGTGAACCCATTATGCTCAATTCAAGCACTGAGCCCAGAACAAAGAATCAGCATCCATTATCATCAGAATCCAACAAACCTCGCCTTTAATCTGCTCTGGCTGCATTCCACCCAGATATCAGAATTTTTCATATACAAAGTTGACAGCTCTACTTCCTGCATTGTGCAGGGGGTTGGACTAGATGACCCTGGAGGCCCCTTCCACCTCTGTGAATCTATGATCCTTGCCCCTGAGCTGAGACCATTGATGTACCTAGTCCAGCATGCCATTTTGCACAGGGGCCAAGCAGTGGCTTTAGAAGGACAGCAAACAGGTCATAGAGGCTTCCTCGAAGTTGCCTCCTCACAGTGGTACTTGGAGGCTTATAAGACCTTTGGACCTTCAGTGAGTTTCACATGCTTGGGCTAGTTTAGGACCTTCAGAACTCACAGAGACTTTAAAAGTCGTGCTTTGGAGCTTCCTGCCTAGTTGTTCGCAGTGCACAGTCTAGTAAATAGTAAATGCACCGTTGATTTTTGAGCATTGTACAGACCTGTTCCATCAATAATTCTCCGGTGTCAAAACTAATGCAAATTTCAGCATGAAATTTCAGTCAAGGGCCTGGAGCTTGGTGAGAGTGCAGAATGCTTGGCATCATCAGGACCCCAGTTCCATCCTATGGCCTCACTAGGTAAAAAGGTCTCCCGAAAGACACCTGGGACAAGCTTGTCACTCTTCCTGAGACTTTGGAGAGCTGTGGCCAGCCAGGCATCAATAGCTGGCTAGACCAGTGGTAGGTTCTAGCATTGCCAACCTCCAGGCAGTGGCTGGAGATCTCCTGTGATTACAACTGGGATCAGTTTCCCTGGAGAGAATGGCCACTTTGGAAGGTGGACTCTATGGCACTGTACCCCACTGAAGTCCCTCCCCTCCCCAAACCCCGCCCTCCACAGATGCCACCCCCCCAATCTCTAAGAATCTCCCAGCCTAACTCTGGCAACCATAGTAGGTTTGTACGTTAAAATCAAAACCACAGATATTCACTTCAGCTCTGTTAACACTCGGCCCTGCAGAGGGGTGAATTATTACACTTCATACAGCCGCCAGAAGACAGAACCAAACAGCATTACAAAATATGGCCTTTCCCCTTCCTCACAAGAAATCTTGCTGTCCTTGAGAGGTAATTGCAGAGGTTGGAATGCGTCAGATCCCTGACACCAAATCCATACATCGCAAGCCACATCAAGGGCAAGAGAGAGTCCAAAAAAGTGTCTGCTTCTTCCCTCTCTCTTCCCTGCCAAAATAACAGAAATCAGGCTGTCTCGCCGATGGCAGAGCAGTGCGAATGCAAGGCAGAGGGATGATCACAAAGCTCCAGTCGCCGGGTAATGGAGCATGATGCATCATTTCAGTGATGTGTTGAGCCAGGGAAATTTCCAATGGCCTGTTAAGACTGCCTGCAAAGATTTAGCCAGAGTGCAGGAAGAAAGATTAGGGGCTTTTTTTAACAGTCTCCTTTTGTTGTTAAACCTTGATATTGCTGGAGAATGTTGCTGGCCTAAGCAACATTCTCAACAGGTTTTTTGCACTGGTGGCCACATAACTGCATTGTAATACCTGTGCTCCCAAAGGAAAATCGATAGTTGTATGCCTGGTTTATGACACGGGCAGGTGTCTTGTGAGGTCATCAGTTCTGTTAGTTGTTAAGCAGAAAGCAGACCTGTCCTTCTTTCTTTCAAGACAGTTTCTGCATAAGGTTGCCAACTCCTGGCTGGGAAATTCCTGGAGATTTGGGGGTGGAGCCTGGGGAGGGCAATATCCCATAATTACAGCCGATCTCCAGAGTCCAGACTATGTAGACTGTGATCTCCAGACAGTGGAGATCAGTTCCCCTGGAGAAAATGGCTGCTTTGGAGGATGGACTCTATGGTGCTATACCCTGCTGAGGTCCCTCCCTTCCTCAAACCCCCCTCAAACCCCAAATCTTCAGGTGTTCCTCAGCTTGCAGTTAGCAGCCCTAGACTGCTTGATGAGCCTGCGATAGCTGCAGTCCTTGCCAGGCAACAAATCCTGAGGTGGCTGTTTGGGTGCCTTCACCCTGGTGAGACACAGTTTGGTCAGGCCACGTATTCTCAAAATAAAAGGGGGCTGTAGTAAAAGATGGCTTTGAACTTCACGTCGCTGCTGTTTGGACCTAAAAACTCCCATTTCAATTTCCTCTCTCTCTTTTGCAACTCTAATCCAGGACTCTTGATTTTCACCTAATTCCTTTAAGTAAAAATGTCCCCACAAAATGTATGCATTTTCCAATCACATATATATATTTACCCTCCCCGCACAAAGACTTTTCTCCCTCACTGGGACAAAAAGCAGGTTCAAACATCCTCCCCCCCTCCTCCATTGTATCCCCACAACAATCCTGCGAGATAGAGTAGGCTGAGAGAGAGTGACTGACCCAAAGTCACCCAGCGGCCTTCCACGACAGAGCAGAGACTGAAAGACTGTCAGATCCTCTTATTACACCACAATGACATATGTGTTTGGTGTAGTGGCTAAGTACGTGGACACTAATCTAGGAGAACTGGATTTGATTCCCCACTCCTCCACTTGCACCTGCTGGATGACCATGGGCAAGCAGTACTTCTGTCAGAGCTGTCCTTGAAAAGAGCAGTTTCTGTCAGAGCTCTCTCAGCCCCACCTACCTCACAGGGTGTCTGTTGTGGGGAGGGGAAGGGAAAGGAGTTTGTAAGCCGCTCTGAGACTCCTTTAGGTAGTGAAGGGCGGGGTATAAAATCCAATCTGTTCTTCTTCTTATACGTAGAGATTACGTTCATTGTATGTATTAACAAGATATAAATTGCACCAACCCCCCTATACTATGCTTATCTCCTTATACCAGATATTGGAAGATAGGTACAAAATGCATTTTGCACATGCTCAGAAGCAATTCTTGTCTTTATTAGACTATCACATTTCTCTGGGCTCCTCTAAGGATCTGAAAACATTTCCTGGGCTCAGTCCAAATGTTCTGTGGCTGCAAAATAGAATCATATCCCCTCTTTTTTCCGGCCTTCCCCCACACACACACATGCCCATTTGCTGCAAAAATAATGTTGAAAATGCATTGATTTGAATTAGATTTGTGTGTGTGTGTGTGTGTGTGTGTGTGTGTGTGTGTGTGTAAAGGCCGTGGGCTTAAAGAACAAGAGCTTTGGGGTGGAGCAATTAGGGCATTTGCATATCCGCTAATGGGGCAAAGTGGTTGTGGGGAGGGCATAAATGCAGGTGCAGAAAAAGCACAGCAATTAATATTAACCTGAATGTGATTATTTGACTCTTCAGCTTTTCATTGGATTATGTTGACTTTCTAATTTGATTGCTGTGCAGATGTGAACTCGGCTGATTGCATTAAAATATGCAACGGGAAATGGGCAGGGGGGCTGAGAAAGCCAGGCGGGATGCAGAGCACAGTGTTTCTCTCTCTCTTCCCCATTGGCTGGTTTCACTGAAGAGGAAGCAAAAACCGAAGGTCAGGGCTATCCTGCCATAATTCTAATCATTTGCAAGGCAGCTATGAAAGAGGTTACGACATTTTACTTTGAATTTGAACTAAGATGAGACTTGACCAGGAACGTGATACCCTGGGAGGCCCCCTTCAGTTCTCAGCTACGGTTGCCAGGCACAGCCTGACAACCAGCGGGAGATGGGAAGGTAGGGAGGTGGGGGAGACTTACCAGGAGTGGGAGGGAGGCCCAAGATTCATCTCAGGGAACACGGAGACATCACTTCTGGTGTGCGCAGGAAGTGACATCATCACATTGTGCTGTCTATGTGACGCTCTGGTATTTGGACAAAAACTCTCCAGTAAAAATTAAATTGCTAGCTTCATGCCTCTCCCTGCCTCACCCCCCACCCCCCCGTGATATCCCCTTAGAACTGCTGCCCCTTCACACATCCAAGAGGGCGGACTCTAACTCAGGGGTGGCCATGCTGGGATTGCTGTTGTCCGTCTTCCTGGTGGCACTGGACTTCTCTTTTGCTCAGCTGCGCAACATGGCAGGGGTCTAGTGGCACTTTGAAGGCTGACCCTACATATTGCTCTCCACCCTGCTCCTCTCTCACACTCCCTGGTAGGTGGAATGGTGTGGCTTCTCTGGCATGGGGAGGGGGGGTTGTCTGGGTCCCACACTGTCCTCTGGCACTGCTGGCATCTGATAAGCCAGGCAGCTTGGGCATGGGGACAAAGGAAATCAAGAGTGGGAACGAGGGAGGTATTGCTGTGGGTGCAGCAAGGGGGGCTGTGCATTGTCATCCCTCTCAGAATGGTGGCTATCCAGGCCACCCCACCAGCTGGGCTGTCCCATTCCCCCTCTTGTGGTTTGTGAGGGCAAAAAAAAATCAGTCCCGAGACTTTCGCCTGCCTCTCATCTCTCTCCATGTGGGGATCGAACCGGAAGCCTTTGCTGTGCTATCCCAGTGACTTTCCACTCAGCCGTGCCCTCCCGTGCAATGGTCTCTGCCTGGCCCCATGTGACTGATGGTGGGAGGCCTGATGCCTGTTGGTAAGCCTCCACTGAACTTACCATCTTGGCCCAACGGTTGGGATGTTGTTCTGGGCTGTGGGGGCTGTGGGTTCATGCTTGCCTTACACTTTTTCATGGGATGCAGGGATATGAGCCAGGGCGGGGGTGTCACATGGGCAGCACTTTTCATGCCAGCGAAGGGGTGTGCCTCATGTCTGCTGCATGGGTCCCTTCCCCTAAGACCTTGGGGGGGGCAGCCAGCTTGGGTCTCAGGGAGGGGTGCCAAGCTCCAGGTGGTGGCTGGAGATCTCCTGGGATTAGGACTGGTCTCCAGGAAACAGAGATCAGTTCACCTGGAGAAAATGGCCGCTGTGGATGGTGGACTTTATGGCATTATATTCCATTGAAGTCCCCCTCCTCAAACCCCACCCCCTCAGGCTCCACCCCCAAAACCTCCAGATATTTTCCAACATGGCACTGGCAACCTTAGCTCCTGGCCTCTGTGGGAGTGGCACTATTCCTGGGTCTTTTCTCCCTGTCCACTGGCTTTCTGTGGGGTGGAAGGTAGGAGTGACATCAAGGGGCAGTGGCCAGATCGGCAGCTGTTGATTGGCTGGGCCTGTGTGTGCCACTCACAGGCTCCTCATCAGCTGCTGTTGCTTGATTGGTTGAGTGTTGCCAGGGTTGGTATGGACTCCGGTGCGCTTGCTACGCTATCTATGCCTTGAAGAGGGGGGGCATGTTGCTATTACCTCCTATGGTATGTCTACAGGGAACAGACTTGCAGTGCGGCCTTTGTTTTAGCAGCCAGGATTGTGGTGTTATTCTTGGTCAAAGTCTTCTAATATCCCTTGTACAAGAAAGCCCTCATCGTAGGAAAGCATTAGGGCCATAATGAATGCATTGAAATTTCCAGCCAAATCGAAAAACTTTAAAGCTCTAAATGTAAAGAAGCTCTTTTGTAGCATCCGTTTAATAGCCTGTTAATCAGATGTGTACAGACAGTTTCTAATTGTTTCTACAAGCTTCTCTGGTGTCTAATATTGTATTAAACCACTGTGGTCGGATTTAGGTTACTTATGCAAAAATCACATCTGCAATTGATAGAAATATTTATCAGGGTGTTCACTAAACTGAAAAACCAGTGAAGCAAGTAATAACATTTAAAACAAATAGGAAAGCATAAATGAAAATGAAGCCACTGAATAATTACACAATATGCAGAATAAATGATATCAAAATTCCAATTTGGTTTCAAATCAGTAAGGCTGACATGTGACAGCAAGTTGAACTACCCAAAAAAAAAGGGGGAAAGAAATTAATCCCATCAAAATCTCCTTGTAAAATACTGCTAGACAATTGAATCTTTGCCGTTGTTCCTTAATGAAAAACAATTGGTTCCTGCAACATGATTTGCTTCTTCTATCGCTAACAATCCAAGAAATTATAAAGCCAGGCAAGAGTCCTGCCCCCACATCCGTTGTTTCAATTTGTTCAGTAACAAGATGTAATTGGCTGTTCTGTGGCATCATATTGGAATAATATCCAGAGTTAACTTGAAGGCAGAATTCAGCCTGATATTTTAGTGATAATCCCAGTACATGATCATCTCCATAGGTGCTCTAACCCTGCATAGGTGCTCTAAGGCATATAAGGTAAAGGTAAAGATTCCCTTGCTCGAAAGCCAGTCGAATCCGACTCTAGGGTTGCGGTGCTCATCTCCATTTCAAAGCCGAAGAGCCAGCGCTGTCCGAAGACGTTTCCGAGGTCATGTGGCCGGCATGACTAAACACCAAGGCGCACGGAACGCTGTCACCTTCCCACCAAAGTGGTCCCTATTTATCTACTTGCAATTTCTTGCTTTCAAACTGCTAGGTTGGCAGGAGCTGTAACTAGAGACGGGAGCTCACTCT
Source organism: Gekko japonicus (assembly GCF_001447785.1). Lineage (NCBI taxonomy): Eukaryota > Metazoa > Chordata > Lepidosauria > Squamata > Gekkonidae > Gekko > Gekko japonicus. The sequence goes on from NW_015177072.1 coordinate 293,295, forward strand.
GTCTTGCGGCACCCGGGTCTTGAACTGCTGAACTACTGACCTTCCACAGCCTGCAGTTCAGTGTCTTAACCACTTGAGCCACCGCAGCTCCTAGCTAAGGCATATACTGAGCTCCTAAATTTCAGGGTGCTCCATTTCCTTCAATGGATGGGCCATCTGTAGTTTTTCATTCATTTCCAGAGGAAAAAAGTGGCATCAGTAGCATGTCTGCCTACCTATGTGTCAAGAGCTGGCCAGACTGGGGTCAATTTTGTAAATCTACCATCTAGAGCCCTGTTCAGACATTCTAAGGCTGCAATACTAAGAACACTTCCCTAGGAGTAGGCCTCATTGAATAAAATGGGACTTATTTTCAAGTAGACTGGCTTAGAATTGTACCCCACATTACTTAATGGCGTGCACACATAAAAGTTTTTTGAGCGGTTTCCCCAATTGCAGGAAGGGGCGCATACATGTACATTTATGAACATCTAGGATCTCTCTAGGTATCTTCAGCTGTAGGCATGTTTGTGGGCCGTGTGTACCATTCTGCTCCACTCCGTGCATATATCACATAGATAGGGTTGCCAACAGGACTGGAGAAAATTGTCCTGTCCCCTCAACAAAGGCTTAATGGACCCAAGGTGGAGCTTTCCATACATACATCTGATAATTAAGCCCATTAAGCCCAGGGCCAGCCCAAGGTGCCCTGGGTAGAGTTGCCAGCTCTGGGTTGGGAAATTCATGGAGATTTCGGAAAGGAGCCTGGGGAGGGTGGGGTTTGGTGAGGGGAGGAACCTCGGTGAGGCATAATGCCACAGAGTCCGCCCTCCAAAGCAGCCATTTTCTCCAGGGGAACTGATCTCTGTATTCTGGGAATTGCTTGTAATTCTGGGAGACTGGAGGTTGGCATCCCTACCCCTAGGGTAGGACACCACAGTGTAGGGAGGAAAGAAAACAGTTCTCACCTGTCTCACCCCCACACTTATTGGAGGCAGGGAAATGGCACAAACCATCATTCCCCCCCCCCCAATCCCCCCAGATGGAAAATGGCATCTTGCCATGGCTGGGCAATGTAGAGCAGTAAGCTAGGGTGGTGCCTGTCTTTCTTGTTCCCTGGCAGGAGGCCACTGCCCCTCCTTGCCCCCCCATCAGACAAGGCAAGGCAGGGCAGACAGAAGGAATGAGAAGGCTGGGGCTGCCCTGCCCATGTCCCGCTCCCCAATGGAGGGAGGGCAAGAGGAAGCACGTTGCTTCTCTCCACCCACTGGGGCTGGGGGCAGCTCCCAGGGTGGACCTTCAAGATGACTGGTGCCCTTCTGCCACTGATGCCCTAATAGGGCTGCCAGGTCCCCCCAGCCACCAGCTGGGGATGGGGGTGGGTAGGGTTACCAGATCCAGGCAGGGAAACTCCTTTGGCCTCCTATAGGGAAGTCCCACTACAGTAAAAGGTTCAGAAGCTTAAACCAGTCTGATCATTACGTGTTTTCAGTCCTTTAGCCCTAATTTGGGGGGGGGGGCGTTGGGGAGGAGTGAGGACAGAAGCTTGGTAGTGGTGATATTTACCGACAGACTGAAGAAATTAGTTCCCCTAGGGAAAAATGGCTGCTTTGGAGGGTGGACTCTGTGGGATTAGAACCCCGAAGCCCACCCTCCCCAGGGTCCACCCCAAATCAGGCACTTCCCAACCCAGAGTTGGCAACCCAACATTCAGGATGAAAAGGTGTGTTTTTTTCTTATGTCTGTGCAATGAAAAGGGCCAGAGAATTGGTTTTTAAAAAATGAAAGCTCATTATTCTTAGATGGAGCAGGGTATATCTTTGTGCAACATTGCACCCCCATAGCCACATCCTGACTCTGTGGGAAGGACAGGTTGAAGAGACAGAGCCCTGAAGAAAAAAAATCAGGATTTGGCTAGAGATTCAGAGACGGTAAGAAGAGTCTTTGAAACTTAAAGAGCTGGCCACTTCTGCCCGTGGGCCTTCCCCCATCATTGTGAGCTAGGACTCCCGAAGAGGTTTTGATGCCAGAGAGGCAGTGTTGAGGTGTGGGTTACAGCCTTTCATGTATTGGCACTAACCAGCCAGTTCTTTAGCTACAAGCCCCTAGTCCACTCAAATTGTTCCCATAACCCAGTAGCAAAGCCCAGGTAGCTAGGGATCTGACATGAAGGCAGTATTGGTCTAGCCTGCAAAGTGAATATTGCTGAACCCAGGATGGGACCAACACCTGATGATACTGGCTTGCATTTGGCCTCACCCTGTTTACTTGGAAGTTGGGTTGCCAACTCCAGGTTCAGCAATACCTGGAGATCTGAGGGCAGAGTCTGGGAGAGTGGGGGTTAGGGAGGGGAGGGACCTCGGTAGGGCATAATGCCATGCAGTCCACCTTCCAAAGCAGTCATTTTCTCCAGGAGAATTGGAATCAATGTTTTAAATAAATAATAAATAGGTGACTTATGTAGTCTGGAGAGGAGCTGTAATTCTGGGGGTCTCCATCCCCCACCTAGAGGCTTGCAAGCAACCCTACTTGCAAGTCCCTGCTGCGTTCAGTGTGACTTCCTTGTAGATGCTTCATAGTTTTGGATTTCGCGGATGAAAAAACAGTCACTATCTATCCAGTTGTGTTTTCATCCCCCCCTCCCTTCAAACTGGGTAGATGGATGGTTCTCCCGTCTTCATTTTTATCCTCACTACAACCTGTGAGGTAGTTTAGGCTGAGAGAGAGAGTGTAGATGGATGGTTCTCCCATCTTCATTTTTATCCTCACTACAACCTGTTTAGGCTGAGAGAGAGAGAGATTTAACCATGATTACTGGTGAACTGGCTGTCTGAATGTGAACCCAGCCCTTCCACTCCAACACTCTAACCCACTATACTACATGCCATGATTGGCCTGCTGGTATGGTTGCCAGTTCCGGGTTGGGAAATTCCTGGAGATTTGGGGAGTGACGCTTGGGGACAATGAGGTTTGGGGAGGGGAGAAACCTCAGAGGGATATAAGAAGAAGAAGAGTTGGGTTTTATGCTCTGCTTTTCTCTACCCTAAGAAGTCTCAGAGCAGCTTACAACCGCCTTCCCTTCCTCTCCCCACAGTAGGCACCTTGTGAGGTAGGTGGGGCTGAGAGAGTTCTGAGAGAACTGTGACTGGCCCACAGTCACCCAGTAGACTTCATATGATGGAGCGGGGAACCAAACCGAGTTCTCCAGATCAGAGTCCACCACTCTTAATCACTATACCACACTGACTCCCATAAGTCCCCATCCACCTTGCAAGGCAGCCATTTTCTCCAGATGAACTGATCTCTTAGGGTTACCAGGTCTTACCTTTGGTGCGGTGGGGGCTAAGGGGCCCATTGAGCGGGCAAACCCCCTCTCCCCTCCGGGGGGGGACCTGGCAGCCCTATGATCTCCAGCTGCAGTCACACACACACTACATAATCCACTTTCAACCCACTTTCAGTGCACTTTCCAACTGGATTTATACTATGAACTGGCAAAATCCAGTTTGAAAGTGCATTGAAAGTGGATTTTTTAGTGTGTGTGACCGCAGTCTTAATCATCTGGAGACCAGTTGTAATTCTGGGAGATCTCCAGCCACCACTTCGAGCTTGGCAACCCTACATTGCTGGCCAGCCCCTGTGGAAAACACGGGTTGCGAATGTGGCCTACACAACACCCCAGCTGCTATCCTGTTAACAAACAAAGAAAGCAAACCCTTTTTAAGTGCCCCTCCCCCATTCCAAGGTTTCCAGGTAAAGTCCTTGCAGTGGTTCATTTCCAGCCCTGATCGCTTCCCTCGCCTTTTAAAAAGTTGCTCAAGAAAACATCACAGAGTGAGGGGGGAGGGGGGAGGACGGCCGCTCAGACGTGGAGAATCTTTATCTCTGAGAAAGCAGTAGCCAAAATTTAAAAAGGATAAGACAGTTTAGGTTAGATACTGAGATGCTGAGTTTAATTTAAGTGAGCGTACTTGAAATGAGCTTCCCGGGATAATTGGGAAAGCGAGGCCTACATAAGCCCTGGGATAAGTGGGATTTAAAGATACCGAACAGGCAGCCGTGGCTATAAGGCATTCACCGCCGTTTGCTGGCAGAGTAATTGTAGGGTTCTAGTTTGCACATCACTCTCCCAAATCTCCAAGAAGCAGTTTCTCGTTTGGAAAGCGGCGAAGTTGTGTATATGGAGGAGGAGGCCGCCCAGGAGCAGGAGAGGCCGTGCAGAGAGGACTAAAGTCTATAGAATGGGATGATTCAGAAGAGTAAGGGTGTTGTAGGTATGTAGTGTTTCTACCCAATGGGAGTAGTCTTGAATAGATTCTGTTATGGATAGTGGTACAAGTAATTATGCCTGTATTCCTTGTGGTCTGAATGAGGATTATAGATAGTATTTCATTACTAAATGTAATTGTGTTTCTCTGAATTATTCATGTCTGTAAAGCTTAAACGGTTTGATCTCAGTAAGCTTCAACCTAGGTTGTCTTAATGCAAGGTCTCCCAAATATTTCATGCCAAGTTCCCTTCAAAGTTTTCTGTTCCATCACAGCCTATATCTCCTTGGCTTTTCTCCCTGAACCCCAATACATCTCATTATTACTAAAAGCTGGTTAGGGAGATGTGATAGCTCATGGGTAGATCACGTGACTTGGATACACAATATTCCAGCATCAGTCCTTGGCATTACCAGCTTAAAGGATCTCAGCAGAGCAGGGGAAGAGTCTTTGCCTGGGGCCTAACTATGCAGTGTGCTATTGCTGGGTCCAGGGGTGGACTGGCCATTATGGCCACCTAAACTTTTCCTGGTGGGCCAATGGCCTCCTCCCACTGGAGCCAGGCCAGCCAAAGGTCATCTTCCCATGTGACAAGGTGTCCTGCTTGGCTGGGGAGAGGTGGCCATCACCCCATCCAAGGGGAGAAGGCAGCAGGTGGTCTGGGGAACAGCCATTTTTCCATGCCAGCCCACCCCTGGCTGGATCCACTCTTGGATCCCACCTGGAACATGTCAAACAGACATGGTTGAAGCTTCAATTCTTGAGCATATGGGGCCCAGTTTGTATTAAGACACCCACATACAGGGAAAGGAAGCTTAAGTCTTCCTCTCTTGCGCATTTTCTCAACCTGAAACAGACCTGGGGAGTCACCATTTGCCCCACTGCACTGATGGGATACATGTAAGTTTCCCCATTGGGGCAAATAGTGGCTCCCCGGGCCATTTCAGGTTGGGAAAATAGCCTGGGAGATGCTTAAGTCCTCTTTCCTTGCATGTTGTTGTTCAGTCGCACAGTTGAGTCTGACTCTTTGTGACCCCATGGACCAGCTCCCGCCAGGCCCTCCTGTCTTCTGCCATCCTCCGAAGTTGGCTCAATTTCATGTTCGTTGCATCGATGACACTGTCTAACCATCTCATCCTTTGCCGTCCCCGTCTTCTTTGACCTTCAATCTTTCCCAGCATCAGGGTCTTCTCCAGAGAGTGCTCCCTTCTCATTTGGTGGCCAAAGTATTTGAGCTTCAGTTTCATTATCTGGCCTTCCAGGAAACAGTCAGGGTTGATTTCTTTTAGGATTGACTGATTTGATCTTCTTGCAGTCCAAGGGACTCTCAAGAGTCTTCTCCAGCACCATAGTTCAAAAGAATCTATTCTTCAGCGCTCGGCCTTCCTTATAGTCCAACTCTCGCAGCCATACAGGACTACTGGGAATACCATTGCTTTGACCATGCGGACTTATGTTGGCAGGGTGATGTCTCTACTTTTTATCATGCTGTTTAGGTTCGCCATCGCTTTCCTCCCAAGGAGCAGGCGTCTTTTAATTTCATGTATTCCTTGCATGATACAGCTCTAAATCAACCCCTTCATTTAAACAAGTGAGAATCTAAACTTCAAATGGGAACTCCCAGCACATGTCTTGACAGGAACTAAGACAGGCCCAGGGGCTGACCCAGGAAAAATATATCATGTAGTCAAGCCCTGAGACCCTGAAGAGCTATTGCCTGTCAGAGCAGCCGCATCAGTAATCTGACTCAATGAAAGGCAGCCACCTTGATTTGCTTATTATTTAATTGATTTAGAAAACGTCTATGGTGGGCTCTCAATACCTACACCAGCATTTGATACCCTCACGCAGTCATTCAATAATAGTTGCAGTTGAAAACGAACCGTTCCCATTGAAAAGTCTAATGTCTGACTGTTGATTGCTCAGTCACTCATCCTGGACGTTGTCGCCTCTGCACAGGGAATATGCATGTGTGAACCAGACCTATCATGTTTCCTTTGTCAGGTTGAAGATGGGGACATGCAATAGCCATATGCACACATGCACACACACACACCCCATCTTAGACGAAAGGAAGCCACAAAGTGGCAATATGGCGATTAATTACACTTTTCCATTTTGCCCTAATGCATTGTGAAGGGCATTTACTTAACGAGCCCCAATCTGAAGCTTTTGTACATGATTGCAAATGACATGTGTGACGTCCAGCAGCCCTTTCTTTTGCATAATGGTCACAGATTATACTTAGGAACAGTAACATGGAGGTAAAGTGACAGCTCCAGTCACTTAATGAGAAGTTTATTAAGAAACTAGGGCTGATTATCAGCTGCAAATTAACCATAATGTGTGTAATCAGGAGAGATGTCACACTGGAGGAAGAAAGATGATAAACAGCCTGAAATGCTCATTCCCTTGCTAATCAAAAAATGCCTACCACTCATTTAAACATCTCGTCTGCAGGAATCCAGAGATAGAAAGTTGGGGTGGGTGTGGTGCATTCTTGAAGGTGGATCCCTACATTTCGCATACCTTGGGAATAAAAAACAAAACCCGCAAAACCTAGGGGAGATGTCTATTATCCCACAGTTCTAGCCAAAAGTTTCCAAAGCACTTTCCAAAACATTAAAAGAAAAACACTAAAAACATAAAATTGACATATTGCCATGTCATAAAAAGAGTAAAAAGCAGCATTTGAACAATAAATACAATTGCCAAGAATAGCAAGCATTTTTTTTTACTTCAAGTCACAGCTCATTTATGGTGATCCCGCAGGGTTTTCAAAACAAGAAGCATACAGAGGTGGTTTGCTATTGCTTGTCTCTGCATCACAACCCTGCTATTCCTTGGAGGTCTTCCATCCAAATACTAGCCAGGGCCTTCCCTGATTAATTTCCCAGATCCGACAAGATAGGGCTACCCTAGGCTATCCAGGTCAGGGCAAGCAATGAATATGACCAATAAATAAATAGATAGTGTCAACAAGAACATATGGAGGGAGCAGTACATGGAAAAAGAGTACAGAAACCCATGCTGGAATCTGCTTCAGTGGAAATCACCCTCTGCTTTTCTAACATTTGTCAGCAACCCACATTCCCAAAATATGGTTCTATTGTTGTCATATTTGGTCCTGCCTTCAGTTAAGCATATTTTACATGTTCAGTATGCTAGGGGTGAACATAACGTGAATGGATTTCATGGGATGGTATACATGTGCCAAACATGTATTTTCATATACAGAAGTGATATCTATGTAGCAAAACTGTACTTTATGGGGAACAAATCTAAAACAAACCCAATAAAGTATTTTGTTTTTGAAAACAATTCTGCTGACATAAGACAAGAAAAAGGAGGAGGAGGAGGAGGAAGAGGAGGAGGAAGAGGAGGAGGAGGAGATTGGATTTATACCCCATCCTTCTCTACCTAAAGGAGTCTCAGAGTGGCTTACAAACTCCTTTCCCTTCCCCGCCCCACAACAGACACCCTGTGAGGTGGGTGGGGCTGAGAGAACTCTGACACAAACTGCTCTTTTTCAAGGACAGCTGTGCCAGAGCTTGTGACTGACCCAAGGTCACATCAGCAGGTGCAAGTGGAGGAGAGGGGAATCAAACCTGGTTCTCCCAGATTAGAGTCCGCGCACTTAACCACTACACCAAACTGGCTCCCCCGCTAAATCAGACCAGTGAACCATCTAGTCCAGCATCCTTTTTCACACAATGGCCAACAAACAGGGCATACAGGCCAAGACCTTATTCTAACGCTGAAATTCAGGGGCTTGCTGTCTCTCGGCGTGGAGGTTCCTTTCAGGCATCATGTCTAGTAGACACTGATGGAACCCTCCTCCGTGAATCTGGCTTGTGGCTAGATGGAAGGGTCCGGCATGCCTCCCTGAAGTATATGAATGTTTGGCCAGGAGGGGTGTGGATGATGCATCTGTCTGCTCTTCACCCTAATGTAGGAATGCCTTTAGAAGGATGCTGGCTCCACCTCACCCCTGATATTCAGTTACTTATGCGGGTAGATTTCATTGGCAGTTAACAGTTTTTTGCTGCTAGAGGCCCTTTGCTGTTATATTCAGCAAAGTTGTGGCCCTGTTTGTTCACTCAGAACAACAAGCATGGCTTTCAGCATGCTTTGTCTGTGTGCCTGTTTAGCTTGTGGATCAATGCCAATGTCGTGGCCCCCTCCACTGGCAGTGAGAGGCATCTTAGCCATCCAAAAGTGAAATGGCACGCACCACCAGAGTATCTAGCATGTACAATGATAAAAGCATGACTGTCTGAGTGTTCCACTCACATGGCTCATGAGGTAGTGTAGCCTGACAGCTTCACCTGACTGAGTAAGGGTGCATGACGGCCTCTCAACAGCTTGTTGATTTCACAGAAAGCTGTGAAATTATTACTATTATTATTAATAACAATAATAATTCAATTTATACCCTGCTCTATCCCACAAGTAGGAGCTGCGGTGGCTCAAGTGGTTAAGACGCTGAACTGCAGGCTGTGGAAGGTCAGTAGTTCAGCAGTTCGAGACCCGGGTGCCGCATGACCGAGTGAGCTCCCATCTCTAGTTCCAGCTCCTGCCAACCGAGCAGTTTGAAAGCAAGAAATTGCAAGTAGATAAATAGGTACCACTTCAGTGGGAAGATAACAGCGTTCCGTGCACCTTGGTGTTTAGTCATGCCGGCCACATGACCACGGAAACGTCTTTGGACAGCGCTGGCTCTTCGGCTTTGAAACGGAGATGAGCACCGCAACCCTAGAGTTGGATTCGACTGGCTTTTGAGCAAGGAAACCTTTACATTTACTTTATCCCACAAGTGGGACATGAAGTGAAAACTGTTTGGAAATCACCATCAATTGTCTCTGGCTGGATGTTTTAGGGGGATTCATACAAAATGAATTTGAATCTGCAAAACAATGTGGTCTCAGATCGTTCATTTCTTTCTAACCCTGTGCTTCCCGCCCCACCCTTCTCTTGTTTTACAATGTTTGTTTTACAGTGGAATCCTATACAGAATTACACCCAGATATGTCCATTGACATCACTGGACTTAGATGGTTATAGCTTGGCTTAGGACACTGCTGTTTACAATGTCAGAGCATTTCTCTACATGCACTGGATATGATGCATGCACTCCAAATGGGCAAAATAGACCACACTAGTGGAAAACAATGCCCAGAATCTTGTATGTACATCATGAATCAGAAATAACTTCCGTTTGGCAAAAGGTGCCAATCTGAAGTATGGAATATCAATATATGATTTTTTAAAATTTTATTTAAAACATTTCTATGTCATCTTTCCACCCAAATGAAATAAAGCACATATAAAATAATTAAACAATTCAATAGAACATAGGAACACAAATGCACATCACACAACCATGGAAGGAGGCCAGTAGTAGTTAGTTGGATAATACCAAACAAAATTTTAAAAGTCTTCACCCACTGATGGAAGAAAATTATAGAGGGAGACAGAGGAATCTCCTGGGGGAGGCGGGTCTGAAATTTCAGTGCCATGACCAAGAACACCCTTTCTCAGGTTGCTCTCCGTCTAGCCTCCAGACATGACTGGAGTGGTTGGGTAGGTTCATATGAGAGTAGACAGTGCTTCAGGAATGCTGGCCCTAATCCATATAGGGCTTTAAACTTTAATCCCAGCACCCTGAATTGGTCCCAGAAGCAAACTGGAAGCCAGCGTAGGTAGAACAACACTGGAGTGATTGACTCCATTCAACGTTCTGGTGTTTCATATAGTATTAATAAGATCATCAGGCTGTAATTAGCATTCAAGAAAGATGCCTTCCTTTAAAAGATGAGTTAAGAGGTTGGTATGGGACAATTTAAATGTCCCTGACAAGGTTGTTTAACCAGTTGATGTTATTTTTGTTTGTTTTTTTGTTTTTTTTAATTACAAGATAAGGTTGGGGGGGGGAAACACTGATTGTCTGGGGTAAAGGGTAGAGAACATAAGAACATAAGAGATGCCAATGTTAGATCAGGCCAAAGGCCCATCCAGTCCAACACTCTGTCACACAGTGGCCAGAAATACCAGGTGCCATCAGGAGGTCCACTACTGGGGACAGGACATTAGAAGCCCTCCCACTGTTGACCCCCCCAAGCACCAAGAAGAGCCCCTATCTATACGGTATACCTTGTGGCTAATAGCCACTGATGGACTTCTGCTCCATATACTTATCTAATTCCCTTTTGAAGCCGTTCATGCTTGTAGCCACCACCACTTCCCGTGGCAGTGACTTCCATGTGTTAATCACTCTTTGGGTGAAGAAGGACTTCCTTTTATCCGTTCTAACCCGACCGCTCAGCAATTTCATGGAGTGCCCATGAATTCTTGTATTGTGAGAAAGGGAGAAAAGTACCTCTTTCTCTACCTGCTCTATCCCATGCATAATCTTATAAACCTCAATCATGTCACCCCTCAGTCGTCGTTTCTCCAAGCTAAAGAGCCCTAAGCGCTTTAACCTTTCCTCATAGGGAAAGTGTTCCAACCCCTTTATCATTCAAGTTGCCCTTTTCTGCACTTTTTCCAAAGCTATACTATCCTTTTTAAAGCGTGGTGACCAGAACTGCACACAGTATTCCAAATGAGGTCGCACCATTGATTTATACAGGGGCATTATGATATTGGCTGATCTGTTTTCAATACCCTTCCTAATAATCCCCAGCATAGCATTGGCCTTCTTTATCGCAGTCACACACTGTCTCGACATTTTCAGTGAGTTATCTACCACAACTCCAAGATCTCTCTCTTGATCAGTCTCTGCCAGTTCAGACCCCATCAATGTGTATTTATATTTAGGATTTTTGGCTCCAATGTGCATCACCTTGCACTTGGCCACATTGAACCCCATTTCCCATGTTGACGCCCACTTGCCCATCCTTGACAGATCCCTTTGGAGTGCCTCACAATCCTCACTGGTTTTCACCACCCTGAACAAAATGTGCTGATACGGCCATTTTCATTCTTCTTCTTTTTTAATTCCTATGAAGCTATTGTCATTCACTTGGATCCGACATTCAATTTTCTAAGAACGGAAGGAGGGTGATTGTTACCAGTTCTCTCTTCCCTTTACAGCCAGCTTTTGTGGTACAGTGTGGGCTCAAACGTGGGCCTCCCAGATCCTAGTTCAACATAAACCATTACCACACAGTGCCCTTTTTTGCCACTGCGGGATCTAAGCCATTGGCTTTAGTTCACCTGACTCTCATCGCTGTCCATGAGCTTTTGTTTGTATACCTTTTGGGCATATGTGCTATTTCTACACTAGTTTCATACACCTTTATACATTATGCAGCATTTAGAAACCATTGGGGGAAATAAACACTGAAAAATGTTTAAAATGGATACAATTTGCATTGCATGTAGAGAAATGGGAGGAAATGAAGACACACGCCCATACCCAGGAACATTTGAATCAAACCAGACACCTTTAGATGCTCAGACCAATGTTGTCTCTAAGCTGTGGAGTCTTGTGAGCAAAAAAATCTACTTTGTGAGCTACGGGCATTAAAGTTGTGAGCGAGCGATTTGGCTGCTGCATAAATCAGTTTGCTTTGGAGCCATCCTTCCTGAGCTAAGTCCAAAATGCGTGAGCCAGAGGCTAAAAAACTGTGAGCTAGCTCCCACTAACTCAGCTTAGAGGGAACACTGGTTCAGACCCATCCGTAATCCCATGTAAGGACTATATTGTAGGGTTGCCAGCTCTGGATTGGGAAATACCTGGAGATTTGGGGCAGGGGAGGTGGAAGCTGCAGAGGGCAGGGTTTGGGGAGGTACCTCAGCAGGGTATAATGCCATAGGTCCCACCCTCTAAAGCAGTCATTTTCTCCAGGGGAACTGATCTTGGGCATCTGGAGATCAATTGCAATAGTGGGAGATCTCCAGGTGCCATCTGAAGGATGAGAAACCTACTGTATTGCCCCAAATAACTTCTTCCAGAGCCCTGTCCACACATGACACCCTTTTTGTGAATGAAACAGAGGACCAGTACCTGGATAAATGCAGGGTTTGTATCATGTGTTTAGAGTACATGCATGGACTGTAACATGAGGATTACTCAATGCATGCACAAAGAACAATCAAGACTACTCTGTACAGGGACTCTACATGCATTCACTGTAACTTGTGACAAAGGCTTAGGAGAGGTCACAGAGGATACAGGAGCTGACGGAAGCAGCATGAACAAGAAGTTAGCCCTGACCTCTTTTCCTTGATATCGTGGTAGAAGAATGATTGTTATCTCCCTGTGTTGGTGCAAAACCCAGCAAGAACCTCCCCTTTGTGTCTCCCCGCCCCCAAAAGAGCCATCATTGTCCTACTTGGTGACCTTAATGAGATGTCGGAGGGTTAATAAGAAAATCAATTTATCTTTTTTAAGTGCAAGAAGTAATTAAAGTCTAAGGGAAATCTGTATCATAATTGAGAATGAGTAATGAGCAAGTGGGATGTGAAGGCAAGGGTGGGGGGAAAATGAGTTTGGTAATTAAGACAGGAAGTTCAGGGCAACGAGATGGAATAATGCGTTTTGTCACCTCTAGCACCGGGATCGCCCGCTGCTATTAAGCTGGCTAGCTTAAGCGGGGAGAACAATAGGCCCCGCGGAGTAAGGAGGGGGTTTGGTACCCAGTGGCACGTCGTCAGCTGGCAGGAGGAGCTGCTCTCTGGGATCGGTAATAGACAGGCTGCCGATAAAATCAGGGTGTTCAGATTAATGAAACTGAAATGTATTAAAAGGATTAAAGAGCAATTGTGTCAGCAATTTATATTAAAACTCCCAAAGTCATAAGTCCTTTGGACTCTGAATTATCTCCCGAGGAACAGCTAATTTCTCATTTAAAATGGGCCAAGTATAGATTCCTTCCCCCGCCCAACAAAGTTAGTGAGATATTATGGCTGTTCATTTGCCCTGCCTAGCTCGCTGCCTAGTGGTGCATAACGCTAAAAAAAGAGCTAGAACTTCTGGCTGCCAGACAATCTTAGGATCTCTTGGCGATTCGACACGCAATGCCTTACTATGAATTAATTAATTGTGGGACTATGATGTGGGAGACCCAGGTTGAAATCCCCCACTCTGCCACAGAGGTTTGCTGAGTGACCATGAGCCACTCACGCACTATAAGCCTAACCTACCGCACAGCGTTTTTATAAAGACAAAATGGAGAAGAGAACCAGGTAAGCTGCTTTGGGTCCCCAATGTGGAGAAAGGCCGGGTATAACTGCAGTAAATAATAACCAGTCAGTCTTGTGGCCAAGAGGCTGAACTGCCACGAGCTCTCTACCAGCCATCCTAATCAGGGAAGACTTTGAGGAATTTCAGACAGACGATATGTTCCGGAAGAGGAACGGTTCCCAAACAGTTTCTGGTCTGTCGTTTCAGACAGAACCGTTTGAGAACCGGTTCCCTTCCAGAATATATTTGTAATTTCAGACACAAACGCTTCTGTCCCGTTTAGGAAATGGGGCTGAAATGTTTTACCTGTTAACCACTTCCAAGTAGTCTTCAGTTTCCTCTCCCGGTTCCGATGCGCTTTTCCCCCGCCGTTTTTCCCCGTACGGGCCATCACCAGCCTTTTTTTTTTTAATGTTCGCTTTATAGCGCTATAAATCGAACATTTTTTTTAAAAAAAAAGACGTAGATCACCCGCGCGGGTGGAAAACAAAGCGGTGCAGTCTGAAATGCCAAAACGCTTCTGATCCGGCACTTTTCCGGTAGGGGAAAGCCCTGTGTGAAATGGCAGCACTGTACTGGTTCACTTTAAAACGGATCATTACCGGCTTGAAACCGGGTGAAACTGGGTAATGTGAAATTCCTCTTTGACACATGGGGTCAGAGATTATTTCAAATGCCTTGGGCCTGTCGTTTCAACTCCCTCCCTCCCACCCTCCTTTTTGACTTTGCTTCTCCCTTGCATGAATCTAACTTTATCTGAAGAAGTGTGCGTGCACACAAAAGCTTATACCTTGAATAAAACTTTGTTGCCCTTGAAGGTGCCCCTGGACTCAGGCCAACATGGCTACCCCTCCTGAACCTTTGGGGTTTTTTGTTTTGTCACTTTTGCTTCATTTTCTGTTTCCTGAGAATGTACCCATAATTCACTGAACTTGTGCATAAATAAATCAGGAAGATACTATACATAAATGATATAATATGCAATATAATATACAATATAAATGATACAAGCAGTGTAAAAAAGCCATTCAGCATGCGTAGATAATGTGTGCATCGCAGCCAACTTATGGCAACCCAAGCAAGGGGCTTTGAGGGCAAGTGAGAAGCAGGGGTGCTTTGCCATTGCCTGGCTCGCCAGATTCTTCCTTGGTGGTCTCTCTTCCAAGCACCGATGCTGATTAGCTTGCAAGATCTAATGAGATCAGGCTATACCAGAGGTCATTTTGGGGGGGATTGCGGGGGATCGCAGTTCCCCCGGGTGAGGTCTGGGGGGCGGGGCACATGACGAAGCCCCGCCCCCTGCTTCCGGCCCTCATTCAGCCAGGAGGAGGCTGGAGAAGAGGGAGGATAAGTTGCTTCCCCCCCAAGCACCAAGAAGACAGAGCATCACTTGCCCCAGAGCCCCTATCTATACCTTGTGGCTAATAGCCACTGATGGACCTCTGCTCCATATGCTTATCACTACTTCAGGTAGTGAAAAGCAGGGTTTAAAAAAAACAACTCTTCTTCTTCATTGACCCTGCATATCTTCTGAGACCTGATGAGATCAGGCAATATCATGCCGCTTTCCCATCCTGCATATACAATACAAACCAATATTAAAAACCAACAGCAAAAAGCAGTCACCTAATGTAAAGAAAGCCCAACCCCCCATATAGGGACAATTATCACCCCAATCAATCATGTACATATTCCCACAACTGGATCCATTTTGTAAAGTGATAATCTCATGCACTAAACACTTTGGCATCTATGAGATCCGAACCCATAGCTCACACTCAGAATTGTGAAGGTGAGGGACTAGAATGCTAACCTGCCCCTCTTTGTAACACACTGACACAAACCTATACTGTTTGCAGAGTACACCCTGTAATTTTACGCGGAATGATCCTGTAATCCAGACGTTCATGTGCTGTGAGGCTGAGATCAACAAACAAAATGAATAGGTGTTCCCTGTGACCCCTCCGAGGTCTCCTCTCTACCCTGTGTTGTGTTGTTTAAGAATGCACTGTCAAGTTTTGTCAAGGAGGCCTGAAATTAACGCTGTCAGCATCCTTTTGTGTGGGGAAAAAAGGCCTTCCTTGGCTTCTTGATCAGGTTTTTGGAAATCCTGGCTGTGGGTGTGGGGGGAGGAAAGACAAAAATCAGAAAAAAAACAAGCTTTAGATTCTGCCAGAAGTAGGTACTCAGGTTACAGATTGTAACAGAAACATTAGTTACAGAAACAGGGTCAAACCAGATACCACAGCACAGCACCACTTTATAGCCTGGATTTTTATCTTTCAAAATGCTGTGTGTGGGGGGTCTGATTTTGCTGGGGACAGCAGCTCTGGGGGGGTGAGGGGCTTCCTATTCTTTTGCCATGGCAGAAGCCATTTCTAAATCAGCTTTCAGCTCTGCCTGGAAATGCATCTGCCACCAGACTGTGTAGAAATGTTGACATTTATTCTCTGTTTATACTTTTTTGGTCATTTTAAATAGGTTGTCTGCTTTTCCCCTTTCTAAATGCCACGAACATTTCCAAATTGCCTTTTAAAATAAATATTAGGTACTCAGGTTACAAATTGTAACAGAAACATTAGTTACAGAAACAGGGTCAAACCAGATACCACAGCACAGCACCACTTTATAGCCTGAATTTTTATCTTTCAAAATGCTGTGTGGGGGGGTCTGATCCTGCTGGGGACAGCAGCTCTGGGGGGTGAGGGGCTTCCTACTCTTTTGCCATGGCAGAAGCCATTTCTAAATCAGCTTTCAGCTCTGCCTGGAAATGCATCTGCCACCAGACTGTGTAGAAATGTTGACATTTATTCTCTGTTTATACTTTTTTGGTCATTTTAAATAGGTTGTCTGCTTTTCCCCTTTCTAAATGCCACGAACATTTCCAAATTGCCTTTTAAAATAAATATATTTTACTTTTTGGGTATAAATGTGTGCCTTCACCTTCTGCCTACCTGAGGTGATACCATAGGTACGCCCAGGGGTCATTTTGTAGAAAAAGAGGTGCAGGAGCTCATTAGCATAACACATTAGGATAACTTATTTGCATATGCCACACCCCCTGACATCACCGGAAGTGTGTCAGAAGGCAACACCCACTGCTCAGGCTCCACTGGACTGTTTTGGATTGCTAGCTATCGAGGGGGGGGGAACGTGCAGATCTGACCTCACGGAGGAGGGAGACCTTGTAACTGAATAAAACTTGGTCTTAATGGTGCCACTGGACTGTTTTGGACTGGGGGAGTGGGGCGCGGCTCTGCAGCTTACCTGGCTGCTTCTTGCTCTGACTGAGGGCTGCTGGGAGCAGGGGGTGGGGCTTGTTGCATGTGCCCACCCCCACGGCTCTTTACTGCCGGAGCTCCGCTCCTGTGCGCTCCTGCAGGAAATGACCCCTGGGTATGCCTACCAGGTTGTTTCCCTGAAAATATTGACGTTTTCTGTCTTCTTCTAGAAGGAGATTATTTGAGGGGTTCTGTTCTCTATTATATTTATCTAATTTATTTAATTCATTTATAGTTTGCTTTTTTCCCCAATGGGGAACCAAAGCTGCTTACATCATTCTCCTCTTCTGTGAGGTAGGTTAGGCTGAGATAGTGTGACTGGCTCAAGGTGACCCAGTGAGCTTCCATGGCATGTGAGGATTCAAACCTGGACCTTCCAGATTACTAGTTCAACACTTTTAACCACTATACTACACTGGTTCTCAAAATGTTCTGAAGATCTAACATTGAAATAGTGATGGCTTTTTTGGGTAAAAGTTTTGAACCAGTGATTGAGTGAGAAAAAGCAGCTGGTTTGGGAGCACAAGAAAAACACTGTTAAGGACATTAGAACATAAGAAGAGCCCTCCTGGATCTGACCAGTGGTCCATCTAGTCCAGCCTCCTGTCTCACACAGTGGTCAACCAGTTCCTCTAGAGGGCCAAGAACAGGGCATAGAGGCTGAGGCCATCCCCTGATGTTGCCTCCTGGCTCTGGGATTCCGAGGTTTAGTGCCTCTGAATGTGGAGATTCCCTTCAGCCACCATGGCTAGTAGCCAGTGACGGACTTAATCCTCCATGAATCTATCTAATCTCCTTTTAAAGCTGTTTATTCCTGTGGCCATCACTACATCCTCTAGCAGTGAATTCCAGATTTTAATCCCTTATTGTATGAAGTATTTATTTTTGTCACAGTCACAGTTTCAACTTGTATTTCCATGGTACCTCCATAACAATTATATATAATATATCATCTCCATGTCCATATTGACTGTGGAGGTCCTGTCCAACTTCATCTTTCTATGAATTAATATCCTTTTGCCACAAATCTGGGACACATCAATGAAAAACAGGCAAGAAGAATATGTACATATTCTGTGACATGAACAGCTTGGTTGTGAGTTCCAGGAAGAACTTCCACTAGGAAGGACTCTGGAAAAATCCCTGACTGAAAAATGAAATCTCTATTTACAACATAGTGACATGACTTCTTCCTGCCCCCACCCCCCTGCAACCTTTGTCATACCACAACCCAAGCATTTAAGCTGAAGTCTCCTTATCCCTGTTTTTGGCTTCCAAAGAGCTGCCCATCACTGCCAAGTGTGTGCTATATGCACAGATCCCATCATGGGCACATCTCATGCTATGGAGCTTAAGCCGATGATCTCAGCCAAGCGGTAATGCAGCCTGGTGGTAGGGGAAGGTGGACTGCAAATGCTGCATGGATGCAGGAACACAAGGACACAAAGGCCAGCCTTTGGAGACAGAATGTGGCTCAAATTAAAACAATAGCTTCTTGCAACAAAAGGAAAGCAAAAGCTGAAGTGCCGGGAGCACTCTCCGTCTGGAATTCATGCTTTGCTGACTACTTAAATTACCTGGCACCCAGCTAAGTCCTGACCGGAGCTCCATCTGTGCAATTCTCTGTCACTGAAGGGACAATTAATGGACTGTTTTAATTTAAGATAAGGAGCAATGCTGAAGGCAAGCAGCAAATGAGATGAGTCATCGGAGTCTGGGTTCCCTTGGAATCCAAAGCCACCCTGTTCAGTCTTGTGAATTTCTGCATCAGGTGACAGGCAAGAGGCACTGTTTTCAAAGGCTCTCTTTGGTGGAGTGTTCACTGTTGCAGTCCTAACAGGAGCTGCACCCTTCTAAGCACATTGATTTCAGTGAATTTGGAAGGGTGTAACTCTACTTGCCCTGACTTGGATAGCCCAGGCGAGTCCGATGTCAGAAGCTAAGCAGGGTTGGCCGTGCTCAGTATTTGGATGGAGACCTCCAAGGAATACCAGGGTTGTGATGCAGAAGCAGGCAATGGCAAACCACTTCTGAGTGTCTCTTGCCTTGAAAACCCAACCAAAGGTCACCATAAGTCAGCTGTGACTTCACGGCACTTTCCACCACTACCAAGTCTACTTAGGATTGTCCTGTTGGTCACTGGTTGGATCAAAGTTAGAGCCCTCTCCCCAATCACATAAAATTTTGGGCAGGGGGATAGGTATTCATTATAAGAACACAAGACCCTTGTAGGGTCAGACTACAGGTCCACCTAGTCCAGCATATGGATTCTCACAGCAGCCAAGCAGATGGGCTGCAAAGAACACAGAAGTCAAAGCACCTGTTGTTGACCTCCCCTAGGATTGTCAACCTTCTGGTGGGCCACAGAGCTTGCCTGCTTTTACAACTGATCTCCAGACTACAGAAATCAGTTTCCCTGGAGAAAATGGCTGCTTTAGAGGGTGGAATCTATGGCATTGTACCCTGCTGAAGTCCCTCCTTTCCCCAGACCCCATCCTGTCCAAGTTCCAACCCTAAAATCTCCAGGTATTTCCCAACCCAGAGCTGGCAACCTCAACTCCCCCAGCTCTTAACCCCAGCCCTGATCTTTACTGCATCCCAAAGCTGTAAGTTCTATGACAGGTCTGGGTTGGAAAATACCTGGAAATTGGGGGGTGGAGCCTGGAGAGGGCAGGGTTTGGGCAGGGGAGGGACCTCAACAGGGCACAGTGTCATAGACTCCACCCTCCAAAGCAGCCATTTTCTCCAAGGGAACTGATCTTTGACCTTTGGAGACAAGTTCTAGTTCCACAAGATCTCCAGCTGCCACCTGGAGGTTAATGGTCAAAAAGAGATTCACAGAAAGAGGCTGAATACAAGAAAAGAAACCATGAACAAATAACAAGAAATATATTATAAATATTCAACACTTACTAAAGCTACTAATATCCATGTACTCTATTAATATCTCTCCTTATATATAATTCTGTTTTGGTCATGGACTCCCCTGAACATTCCAACATGCTTCCAAATCAGTTGACTCCGTGATCTGTCATTCAGAGCGTCTCCTTATCCACTGCTTTCCAGATTACAACTGCTTTCCAGATGGTAGAGATCAGTTCCCCTGGAGAAAATGGTGGACTCGGTGTCCTTATATCCTGCTGAGATGGCCCCTGTATGACAGCCAATGTGACATAAAAGTCAAGGCTCCAGAGCATGGTAGACGCTGCAGGTGGGGGGAGGGTGGAAAGCTGAAGAGAGAGGGGGAAATAAAGGTAGGTTGATGATTGGCTGGGAGGGAGATAGGGTTGCCAACTCCAGGTGGGAAATTCCTGCAGATTTGAGGGATGGAGCCTGAAGAGGGTGAGGTTTCAGGAGGGGTGGGACCTCAGACAGGTACAATGCCATAGACTCCACCCTCCAAACCAACCAGTCCCTTCTGGGGAACCATTGTTGCCAATCTCCAGGTGGGGGAAATTCCTGGAGATTTGAGGGATGAAACCTGGAGATGGAGAGGGTGAGGTTTCAGGAGGGCCTCAGACTGGTACAATGCCATAGAATCCACCCTCCAAACCAACCAGTCCCTCCTGGGGAACCATTGTTGCCAATCTCCAGGTGGGGGCTGGAGATCACTCAGAATTACAATTGTTCTTCAGGTAGCAGAGATGTGATCCTCTGGAGAAAATGGTGGACTCAGTGTCATTATACCCTGCTGAGGTCACCACAGCAAATTGACACTGAGTGCTCAAGGCCAGGGCACCCGCCCAGAGCCTCTTTCTAGAACTCGTATTTATTTCCACAAAGGGCCTTATTCCTAGTATATAATAATTACAAACTCTAATACATACAATGCAATACCTGGAGGTTGGCAACCCCTAATTTTATGCATTGTGTGGAAAAGATATTAATTTGTCTGCCCTGAGTTTACTAGCTGTTGCGGACCCCTGAATTGTGATCTTTTGGGAAGAGGGAGCAAACCCCTTTCTAAATCTCAGTCATGCTCCCCTACTTGTCATTTTCTTAAACATGTGAAAAGTCTTACAGTAAACCAGGGGTGGCCAAACTCCAACTTGGGAGCCACATGTGGCTCTTTCAAACATATTGTGTGGCTCCCGGCAGGGCAGCTGGAGAAGCAAAGGGGAGGCATATTTTTTCACCCTCCCTCCCCACTCTATCCCATCTATTTGCTTTCTTGGTTCTCTCTCTCTCTCTCTTTTTCTCTCTACCTCTTTCATTCTTTTTTCATTCTTTCTTTCATTCTTTCTCTTAGACAAATAAATATCATTAGCAAACAAATATCGTTGAACAAATAAATATCATTATCGATATCTGTTTTTACCCCTTCTGTTTTTATTTTTGGCAGTCTCATTTAATGTTAATGAAAAGCAAATTTGCATATTTTTCAATAAAGACATGTGTGTAATATTTCTTCATGTCCGGCAGCTCTCAAACATCTGATGTTTATTCTATGTGGCTCTTACATTGAGCACGTTTGGCCACCCCTATGGTAGACCCTGAGGCCTCTCCTGCTTCACCGGAACAACTAGGGCAGCCAAGGAGTTGTAGCAGGGCTGAAACCGGCCTTCCTCACCAAGTGAGGCTGGCTGTATTTCAGGGCTGTAGCCAAAATTTTTGACTCCAGGGGCATTTAAATAAGTTGGGGAGCACCCCCATACACACCCCGTGGAGTCCAGAAGTTTGTCGCCAGCCAGAAGCCCCCAGGGAGTAGATGTGCTCTGTAGTGTACCTCGCCCGCAGCCAGCCAGTGGTACATTGCCGGCAGGCAGGGCAGGGCAACAGTGTGGCTCGACGGAGCCATGGTGCATAAGAAAAATAAACTGACTGAATGGGAAGTCGGGAGGCCTGGGTGGTAAGTTGGGGGGGCCGGCCTCAAGATGCCCTACTGTAAGCTACGGGCCTGCTGTATTTCCAGGTGGGACTTCAAGGAAACCAATGGGAAATCATTAGTTTTCAATAAACCAAACTAAAAAACCAATCACAAAAAAGCAGGGACCCGAAAGCACTGTCCAAAACATTAACAGATATATAAAAAAGAAAGGAACATTTGTTCAAACATCTTCCTACCAGAGCGAATGAAACACAGTATTACAGGATTTCATAGGTTGTTACGAAAATGGATTAATTTGTATGGACTCCCTATCATTCGTCTCAGTAAGGATGAGGTAAATTAATCCAACTGGACAAAGAAACCCAAAGTCTGGACAAGCAAAAAGAAATCAATGGCTGATGACTTCCCAGCAGGGCCATTTTCCCTTGGGGCAATTCCCTCACCGGCACCATAGCGAAGAAATAAATGTAGAAATCTTTCACAGATACGGCTGGCTAGAAAGTTTATATGTTTGTGTGTACTTTTTAATGTTGAAAGTAGGTCATTGTCAGTTGCTGAAGCCCGAATCAGGAAGCAACACAAGTATTAATTTTCATAGAGGGGGGAAACACATTCATATTTTACATGCCACATGAGAGGTTTTTTTTCTTATGAGGATATGAGTAAGGGAGCAACCAAATCCCCTGGAAATGATTCCCTGGAGCCAGCTAGTTGATCCGTGAATTTTCTTCTGTTCAATAAAATGAAGGGAGGGTTTGTGGCTCAGTGGCAGAGCATCTGCTTGGCATGCAGAAAGTCCCAGGCTCAATTCCTGGCATCTCCAGTTAAAGGATCAAGGTAGTAGGTATTGTGAAAGACCTCTGTCTGTGACTCTGGAGAGCTGCTGCCAGTCTGAGTAGACAATACTGACCTTGATGGACCAAGGGATCTGATTCAGTATAAGGCAGCTTCATGGGTTCATCAGCCAAAACTGACAAATATGGAAACAAGAAATTGCAGTTTTGTTTACCTGTCTTGCATGTCAAGGTATTTTGACACGCAAGCTCACGACAAAATAGACCCCTGAGATTTATTCAAGGATGCCTCCTAAGGCCAGCCCAAAAGCCATCCTTACTGGAGCCCAGACACAGGTGGATTTAGAGCCAGTGTACTGTAGTGGTAAAGAGTGTCGGACTCTAATCTGGAGAACCGGGTTTGATTCCCCCTCCTCCACATGCAGCCTGCTGGGCGACCTTGGGCCAGTAACAATTATCTCAGAACTCTCTCAGCCCCACCTACCACACAAGGTGCCTGTTGTGGGGAGAGGAAGAAAAGGTGATTGCAAACTGCTTTGAGACTCCTTAGGGTAGAGAAATGCAGGGTATAAAAACCAACTCCTCCAACTACTACTCCTCTTCTTCTTCTTCATTTTTACCATAGAGTTTTGGGTGAATACCCACAAAGCAGTAACATTTCATTACAGCTAAGAAGATGGACGTTATCTACTCCGCAGAAAGCTTTCCTTGTTGGCTGCAACAACAGCAACACTAATTGTCTGATAACAGTGCAGTATATCTTTCCAAACAGGAAAAAAAGCTCAGACACCACTGTTCAGGCACTGAAAGCTGCTTTAATGAATTAGCACACCATTTGTATAACTTGGAATGGGGGTGGGCAAACTAAAACGATGTTCATGGGGTACTGATGTGGATCGACATCCCATCGGAGGCTCTTTCCAGTGGTGAGCCTTGAGGACATTATGGCATCCAGCGCTGTTCACTGTGTTCTCAGATGAATGGGTGCACAGTGGAAGTATCAAACTGCACGTATGAATCTTTAGAGCTTCCATACACTAATCAGGACCAATAGATCTTGATTGCCTGCAGCCTACTTGAATCAACTCTCTGTTTACACGGGGCAAGTTTTGTGAGAAGAGAGAATGTATGTCCTTGACCAAGGCAATTTATCCAGTGAGGTTATCACTGATCCCTGATGTGTTGATTAGAATGCACACTTAAATGTGGATGTTGTTCATCATCAGGGTGTGAATTCATTGGAACAGACAGTCAACCTATGCATCTTGAGCTATATTCTTCCCCCACAAGTTATGGATACCTATGTACCACTAGACCCTCAGGCATCTTTCTTAGTCCTGATTCCTACAGTCCTTTAACCTGGAGATACTGGGACTGAATCTGGGAACTTTCCTTTGAAAAACCTGTGCTTTGTTACTGAGCCCTGTCCTCGTTTCATGGATGGTATGCAACTGAGAAGGACTGCAGTTGGTTGCACATCTTTGAGACTCTTGACATACCGTTTGTGGGATCAGACTTAAGGAAGGCAGCATGGTATACCTGATCTCATCAGACCTCAGAAGCTAAGCAGTCTTGGTATTTGGATGGGAAGACCACCCAGGAAGACCCTGCAGAAGAAAGCAAATGGCAAACCACCTCTGAATATCTCTTGCCTTGAAAATCCCATGGGTTGCCATAAGTCATCTGCAACTTGATGGTTTGTTTCTCACTTGCCTTGAAAGACCCTTGCTGGAGTCTCCATAAGTTGGTTGCATAAGTTGTACAACTAGACCCTGATCTGTTCTATGTGCATTTTGTCCTGAAATGGATAGTCCAGGCTAGCCGGATCTCATCAGATCTCAGAAGCTAAGCAGGGTTGGCCCTGGTTAGTACTTAGATGGAAGACCAGCAAAGGAGTCCAGGCAGTGGCAAACTACCTCTGAACATGTCTTACGTCGAAAACCGTACGGGGCCAACCCTGTTTAACTTCCAAGATCTGACAATCTGAATGGCTAGCCTGGGCCGTCCAGGTCAGGGTGTGGACCCTTTTGCTTTTACAAAATGGCACCACTCACGAAGAAGAAGAGGAGGACGAGGAGATTGGATTTATACCCCACCCTTCACTACCCAAAGAAGTCTCAAAGCAGCTTACAAACTCCTTTCCTTTCCCCTCCCCACAACAGACACTCTGTGAGGTAGGTGGGGCTGTGAGAGCTCCTACAGAAACGGCTCTTTTTCAAGAGCAGCTCTTATCAGAGCTACGGCTTGCCCAAGGTCATCCAGCAGCTGCAAGGGGAGGAGTGGGGAATCAAACCCAGTTCTCCCAGATTAGAGTCCACACACTTCACCACTACACCAAACTAGCTCTCTGAAAATTGAAGCGCCTGAAAATTCAATGTGGCCCCAATGACATCAAGCCCTCTCCTGGCACAACCAAAACAAATTTGTTATTCTCTTCCGGACCTGTCCGTAGACCTTTGGCAATAGAGAATCTTGCCATCAACCTCCCCCCCTCCCCCATTTCATGCCAACATCCAGAACATTGATATTATGGAAGCAAATAGAAAAGAAATGCAGACTCCAAGTGAAAAGTAGCTGCAAACACTTAAATGCATGAACTATTCTCTGCCTGAAAAATGGGCAAAGCAGCTGTAAATAAAAGAGCAATATATAAACTTAGAAGTATAACAGTACTTACACTCCAAATGTGGCCTTCCTAAATTTATTGACTTCTGGGAGAAAAAAAAACCCTGATGACAGCATGAAGCCAGCGAGAAGCCGATAATAGACTGTCTTCAAAGCGAATCCTTTTATTCCACACGCAGCAGTAGGTGATAAATGGCTTCAGTGCTGGTGTTTACCACTGGCTTGGTTCCCCCCCCCCATTCCTCCCGGCATATCTCAGATCAGAGACTAATAGTCCCCCAGGATAAGTTATCTTGACACAACCTCTTCCCATCGGTGATGGCTGCTGTTACCAAACATCTGTCAGTAAACGGGATGGGGGAGAAAGAGGCCGGTACTCTCTTATTCGGGGACTGCCGGCACGAGGCTGGTTGTTCAAAACCAGAAGATGCTGTCGCAATGGGGAGTTTACTTGTGGGTTGAATAATTTTTAAGACTCTTGCTCAAAATGATATTTATTGAGGGGGGGGGGCTAGAGAACATTTACCATCGGGTACGGAGTGCGGGCGAACCAAGAAATGTGCAAAGGAAACCACTGGAAATGGAAATGGAGGGTGCATTGAGCAATATCACAGTAGACTGCTGGCATTACACTTTATTCTGACTCCAGAGATTCTAGTAAACATCTGCTGTCTCTGCATTGCTGCCCTTGGACTGGTAATTGAGGTCTGTCTGAAAGATCCCTCTTGCAAAAAGTAGCTTCTGCGACCAGAAAACTCTTTTCTTTTGTGGTGGAAAGTGAATTCCTAGGCAAACTAGAGTTTCTTTCTTTGTTGTTGTTGGGGAGCAGCAGCTATTTGTGCAGAGATTCTCTGGAAGATCATCCGCACTACTGAATGGGGCACAGGAGCTCTTGCCCTTACTGGAGGGCATGAGAAGGAGGCAGAAGAAATTCAGGAGTTGCTAGTAATAGGTAGGGATATGTCTATTGGTTGGATCATAGCTCTGCCCGCTCCACTGAATACTGCTATCCCCTCAAAATACCCCCCCCCTCAAAAAATATCATTTGAGACATATGCCTGCATGGTGTGGAGGTAGGCATCCCAGTTCCTCCACCACTCCAACCTGAAGATCCCTGGAAATATCACTGGCTCCTGCACCCCATACAGCAGAACCCAGGGCCCCAGCAAACCACTGAATGAGTCAGCATGGGGGACAAAGGATGGTCATTAGCGGGTGAACTCTTCACATTCAGGTAGCAAAATCTCATCTTGGATATATCTAAAATTGACCGCACAGTCCTAAACAGACTAAGAGTTACTCTTTTTCTGATTCCTTTAATGAAAAGCTGAGATTAAGTGCATTTAGAATCATAGAGTTGGAAGGGATATCCAAGGTCATCTAGTCCAACCGCATGTACGATGCGGGAAATTCTCAACAAATACCCCTCCACACCCCCAGTGGCTGCTGTTTCATGCCCAGAAGATGGCAAAAAATCTCCAGGTTCCCCAACCAAACTGGCCCAGAGAAAAATTGATTTCTGCCCAAAGTGGCAATCAGCATTTCTCTGGGCATGTAGAAAATGGCCACAAGAACTAAGCACAGAGGCAACCCTTCCTGCCCTCCCTCTCATGACCTGCCTAAGTTCACACAATCAGCATTGCTGTCAGATGGCCATCTAGCCTCTGCTTTAAAACCTCCAAAGAAGGAGAACCCACCCCCCCAAGGAAGCCTGTTCCACTG
>NW_015177072.1:320500-345523 GCF_001447785.1 Gekko japonicus
GAAGTTCTTCCTAATGTTTTACCAAAAACTTATTTAATTTAATTTCAGCTCCTCCCGCGCCCTAACGGCCTACTTGCAACCAATAGGATTGTTTTTGGGACGGACTAACAGGTAGGTGGGTCAAGAGGTTGGCACAGTTACGCCCCACCTCTTGGACCCCCTATAACAGGAGAGAAACAGTCACCTGGCTCCTTCTAGCTAGCATTCCCCCCAAGAAGACCCCTGTATGCTTTTACTTGCTATCCGTAACCCTTGTCTCTACTGCCCAGACGTTCCGGCTGGTTCTGGTCGTGTGTGAATTCCCTTTGTTTTCCATTTCTTCCCCTCCATTCTTCCTTGGAACAACCAAGCTGCAAGACAGATAAGTATCACCCACCATCACCCCTACCTGCTAATGCAATTGTTCTTATTTCCTACGGCAATTCTTAGGAACTTGATTGAATGTGTGAGTGCATCAGTATTGTTTGTATGAAATATATTCTTAAGTAAAAGACATCTATGTTAACTACAACAGCCTCGAATCCTTTACTGGTAACCCTTGGTGTGATCAGGACCTTGGTATAAATTGGCAAGAACCCATTTATAAATTGCCAATTGCTGTAAATAAAGCAATTAGGCTAACAGCACCATCCTCTACATGACAGCCCTTCAAGTACTTAAAGATGGTTATCATCTCACCCCTCAGTCGTCTCCTCTCCAGGCTAAACAACACCTATAAACTTTTGTGCTGTTTCTTTTCATATCTCCCAAATACTAGACAAAGATGCTTCCAAGGATAATCACATGTGGAACAAAGCAGTGGTAGAGGTGGAGGACTGTCCGTCCCATTCATGTGACTCCCTTGAGGAGAGGCCATGAAATGGCTCTTGGGTGATAGGTGTGGTTTGCATATGAGAATGCAAAGAGTTCACTGTGTAGAAAAAGGAATGAACATAGTGATAAGAGAGAATGCAGAGTGGTTTGCCTTGGTGAACTAGCAACCTGGTAGCCGGTGACAGGATTGCCAGCTCTGGATCAGAAAAATCCTGGAGATGTGGAGTACAATGCCATATAATTCATCCTATGAAGCTACCATTTTCTCCAGGGGAACAGATCTCTGTCATCTATTCTGGGAGATCTCCAGGTCTTACCTGAAGGTTGGGAAGCCTAGGTAGCAATCACTTGCGGAGTGGTACAATTGGATTTCCTAGTACATACAGCATGCCCACAAATACTGGTACTTTATGATAGTGGCCCAAATATACCATCTGGCTATCAGACCAATAGTCCAGTATCTGAGCACTGGAGTCATTCCATCGTGGAAACTGCTTGACAAACCAGAAATGTTTTAAACCAAGGTATCCAAACTCCATGAATCTAGCTTGGCCTCTGAAAACAAGCCATGACCTCTAGGATGGTCTCCAAGTTGTCAGATAGTGATGTAGGAAGACAATGTCATTAGGGAATGACTTTTGGAAGTTTACTGGATATATACCTATTCCAACCTTTCTGCCACTTTTTGTACCCAGAGAAACATCTTTGCTTTTACCTAGAATATGTTGCTGTTACTAGACATGATAGCATCATAGGGCCACTCGGAAGATGCTATCATGGCTAGTCTGGCCCTCAGGGAAGCAAGGAAAGGATTAACTTTCTGCTCAGGTCAAGAGAACGCCAGCAGGCCACTGTCCAGGGTCCTGAATGAGTAGGGCAAGATGGAGCCACAGATAACTTTTCATTGGTAGCAATGGGGGGAAATTCCCCTTCGTTTGGGGGGAGTTCCCAGTACATTTTTGTTCCTGTACACTGATTTAAGGGAGTTTCTGTTAGGTCACCACCTATGCTCTGAACTCTTCTTTCACCTTTCAATGTAGAAGTTTCCAAATAAATGGTAGAAGTACGGTTCCAAAAGGCAAATCCCTTAGTTTTCAGCAAGAAAGAATGGGAGTTTAGGGGCAGTTATTGTAGATATGCAAATCACCCAATTTCTCCTCACTTGATTGCTCTTGGTCTTCTGACAACATTTAAGAAGACTGTGTTTGAGGGGTTGTGAAGAGAACCTGAAACTTTTACCACTGATGGTTGACCTGTCACAAATCATTCACACATGGAGGTTAATAGGTGATGCTACAATGTAGCCGCAGGTCAATGCCCACGAGTACCATGGTGCCGCTCAGCCATGCCTCCATTCCACTTGGTGGGTCAGATAGAAGAAAAACAAAGGGTAAAGAGGGAAGGCGATATGGTTTGGACGTGGAGACGGTACAGCAGTCTGAGACAGCATACAAGAAGGCGAGAGAAAGAGCATAGAAAGGAGAGAGTACAGAAAAGGAAGGAAAAAAAAAAACAATGCTCCCTCTAAGCTGTGGAGTCTTGTGAGCAAAAATTCTGCTTTGTGAGCTACTGGCATTAAACATGTGAGCGAGCGATTTGGCTGCTGCATGAATTATTTATTTATTTTTATTTATTTATTTATTTATAGCTTCGATTTCTAGACTGCCCTGACCCCGGAGGGTCTCTGGGCGGTTTACAGGGTTTCAGTGTTACTATCCCTAACTATGGCCACATAGTGAGTGGGAGGGGCTTGTAATGTATTGAAACAGCTTACATGAATTGCCGCATTCACTCCCCATGTTAAGCTTGAGCAAGAGGAAGGCTCCTCTGAGCCTGCTTGCTATTGGTCGTCCTGCACAAGCGACCAATCAGAACGGGACTAATTCCCTGAGCGGGAAGAACTTTCATTGGTCCTTATCCAAACAACCGCATTGGTTGATATTTGTAAATAGGTGTGGCTACATTAGCCCAGGAAGGTTTAAAAGGAGCCTCGCTCCCAATGTTTAGTTGTTCTGGTTATGAATGCTTTAAGCACTTGTTCGTTCCTTACAATAAAGCTGATTCACTTTGCTGAAATCACTCTCTGGATTTTTGTTAGCACCGATCTAACAGGGCTACCTACCGGCACCCTGGTGGTGGGCATTGTTGTTCCTCCAGCTCGGCACTTTTTCTTTCCGAGGTCTTCTTATGAGGTCTTCGGGTCGGCACTTCCATCTGGTGTTCGAGACGGATCGTGGTGGCTTCTTTTTTCCAGCGGTCCATTCTTAGGGCGCAGTCACGTGTCCGCTCTGGCGTCAGCTATGTCCACGTTTGGCTCCGCTGCGCCTGCGCTTCCACGATGCCGCGCCTTCCGGTTCCGCCTCTATTGTCGTCGTCCGACTCAGCCGCTCGATGTTGTACTTGGCCACCAGGATGTGCTCCGTCGCCCTCGCACCGCCGCCAATGCTCTGCCTCTGGAGCCCTCCTTCCTGAGCGAAGACAAGAATGTGTGAGCCAGAGGCTAAAAAGCTGTGAGCTAGCTCACACTAACTCAGCTTAGAGGGAACACTGCCCTGGGGATATCTAAGACAACCATGGCTTGAGCCAGAGGAGAGTATTGGTTCTCTCAAGGAAGGGTGGGATAGTAGGGATAGACTACCTGGTTGACCGTAGATGAACGCTCACGTAAGCCTACCAACAAGAGAGCTGCTAACAACCATCTGGTCTGGATGCCTGTCAGGAAGATGACAGATCCAATGTACTACTACTACCTTTTTAGCCTTCACATTTTTACTCAGGCTATGCCGAAATGTCTTTTGCTTGTAATTTCCCCCCCCCTTCCAGTGCTTCCTAGAATTTCTCAGTCTCTCTTTATGCCCACGGGCTGCCTGCTGCTTGAAAGCGGACGCATTCTCCTGGTGCTGTTTGGAACGTTTGTACCTTTTCACCTCTATATGGACAAAATGCATCACGGATTGCCAGTCCCTGCTGTGTTCAGTAGGTTGCTGACCTACTGTTGATATTTTCCCCCCTGCCGAAGGTAACTCAAGCATATTCGCCACATGAATCATGATGGCCTCATTGCTTCAGCCGTTTACACTGTGACAGAGTACATATATCAAATGCAATTGGGAGGACATGCTTTGATATTTCCCTGGTAAAAAATCAAAGGCTATAGGAATCCCTCGTAATAGTTACAAGAACCTCTGGTCTTCTGGGCTGGCTTTCTGCCTCTTACAGTCACCAAGGGTTTGTAGGAGGGCAGAACTTGGCAATGCTCCATAGTCATAAAGAACACATTATAATGCATTTCGGTGTGGGTGATGAGGCTCCTGGTGATGGTTGCCTCAGCTGCTGGGCATCACAGCAGAGCTGTACAGTCAGGAAGGCCTTTGGTTGCCATTGGCTGGGAGACTTTGTTTCTATGGAGCATCAGGACAAGCAGTAGGCAGGGAGGCTGAGAACCACCACCATCCCCAAGACAAAGATCCTGGCTGATGCCCACTCCTCATGAAACCACTGTCCAGAGACTTCTCCATGTCCATGTGGCCGGCATGACTAAATGCCAAGGTGCACGGAACACTGTTACCTTCCCACTGCAACAGAACCTATTTATCTACTTGCAATTTCTTGCTTTTGAACTGCTAGGTTGGCAGGAGCTGGGGCTGGAGACAGGAGCTCACTCCGTCACATGACACTAGGGTCTCAAACTGCTGAGATACCAATCTTCCAGTCTGCAGCTCATCCTCTTAACCTCTGAGCCACCATGGCCTATATATATAGATATATATTCTCCTTCACAGTCTGCAGCAAATCTGCTCTCATCTGATTATCCACCCCACAGCCTGCCTTAATACTCGAAGTCCTTGAGCCCCAACCACCAGTCTAATGAAATAATTGTCCCTACTGTTCACAGACTCTGGCTTGAGTGGTCCTTGACAGTCCTCTCAGCTATGGCTGTGGCACCTTTAAGCCACATTGCCCTCAACCAGTCACCCTGCTGCACTGCTCACTCCTTCCCCCAAGAGGGTAGGGTACCCGTTCTCTAAGAGCCCTTCACCTGCGGGTCCAGGGTCCTTCGCCTCCATGTTCTCTGAAGCCCCACCAACTCCTGGAAGGCAGGTCTCCCTGCCTTCTTCTTCCCAGAGAGCTGCTTCCTCAGCACTCCTGTTCCCAGCTCTGGTCTCCCTGTTGTTGTGAGCAGTGCCTACAGGGCCAGCCCGAGGTTGTCCTGCGCTCTAGGCGAGCACAGATGCCAACCTCCCGGCGGGGCCTGGAGACGGGAGGAAGGGAGAGACTGCTGGAGGAGAGGTGGTGTGAGGGACCGCCCGGGGACCGCGCGCGGGGTGTGGGTGTGGGGGGGCGGCACAGGCGGTGCTGGCACCCTGCAGAGGCCCGTCGGGAAGCCTGGGAGGGAGAGAGACCCGCTGCTTGCCTGCCCCCTGCCCCCAGAACGGCGACCACGGTGGGCGGGCGGCACTCTCCCTCTGCCCCTCCCCCCGCAGGCACCACCGGGGCGGGGAAGAGAGCCAAGCCGGGCTCCCTCCCACCTCCCAAGGCATGCCCTTTCGTGGGGGGGGAGAGGAGGAGAATGTCTCCGTTATCCTCCCCACCCCACTTTCCTGTATCAAGGAGGGGGGAGGCTTCCGGTTTGGCTCCCGCGAATGGCGGACGCATCCTCGGGTCGCTCCCGAGGTCGTCTCGCCCGCCCGCGGTGGAGGAGGGAATCCGCGTGAGCGGAGACCCAAACGAGCCCCTCAGGATGAGAGGGACTCGGATCCGGGGCACGTTAGGGCGTACGAGGGGGGAGCCTCTTTCTCGGCCAAGCGGTTGGAAGTCGAGGCTCTCGCCATGCCCTGCCCCAATGGAACTTGCTGCGTGAGCGACCCCGTTTACGGGGTTTAGCGGAGCCACCTGATGTCACCCGAGTGATGAAGCGCCCAAACGATGAAAAAGAAAAAGAGCGGCTGAAACTGTGAGTTGTCGAACGTGAAGAAAAACAGTTAAGTGTCCCCCCCCCACCCCCAGCGAAAAGTTTTAAGGGAGGAGGAGGAAACCCCCCCTCTCCCGCGAACAGAGATTCCTAGCAAAGAAAAAGGGGGGGGACTGGAATCGGAGAAAAGAAGCCGTTCCTTTTGGTGCAGTGTGAAAAAAGGACAGAAGTTTTTCGTTTTAAAAAAGCGTTGTATGAACTTTAATACCTGAGTGCCTATCATGTCCTCCTCCCCTCTCCTCCAAGTGTTCCCAGGCCAGCTTGGAATCCACTCAGCCAACCATCCTGCTCCCACCCTCCCAACGGCATCAGGACACCTCTTCCAGGCCAACCATCTTTACTTCTGGTTGGGTTGCCAGACGTCCCCACCTGCTCCTTGGGGTCAGGCTCCTTGGGGCCAGGCTGCCAGCCACACGTGAATCTGTTGCTAATTGGCTTGACCCATGTGGACCAGACTAAGGATGTCATGAATTTTGTAGTGAAAGTGTCTAACAGGTGAACTTACCATGTTCAACTGTATCAAACAGATGTGAGACAATCACAAATGGGTTATGCTTTCAACAGTGCTGGACTAATGGCAAGGCTGTGTGGCTAGGAGTAGCTAAAGAGAGGAATGCTTGATATGCAGTCCATAAAACACTTTCTCTGCAGAGCGTGAGGGGAGTAAAAGTCTCAGAATGGCACTTGTCTTCTTCTAGATGAGGACATCTCAAGAAGCTTGGGGATGATGTACAAGCAAAGAGGCTTCTGGTGGGGAGCAGGCTGGGAGGGAGGGAGAAAAAAGATCCACGGCTTTGGTGAGCTGTGGCATTTGTAACAGAATGGAGACGTCTCTGCCTTTTATGTCAGGCTCCCACCAGGATGGCATGAATGGCAGGATGCAGATAAGTCAAAGGGAAAGTAGCTTTGAGAAATATAACACTCTTGTGATGGGTATCCCAGATGTACTGTGACAGCGTGCAACACAGCTGAAGGCCCAACGCGCAGGGTTGCCCGCTCTGGTTTGGTAAATACCTGGATATTTTGGGGGTGGAGCCTGAGGAGGGTGGGGTTTGGGGAGGGGAGGGACTTCAGTGGGGTATAATGACATAGAGTCCACCTTCCAAAGAGCCCATTTTCTCCAGGTGTACTCCTCCCAGGAGGTCTCCAGCCACCATCTGGAGGTTATACAAAAGTATATATCACTGTGTACAGTAAGTAAATATATACTTACTGTACTCAATGATATATACTTTTGTATGTATTTCTAACACTGTAACCCTCAGTTTTTGTATTGACCATCTGGATGTTTATTTATTTATTTATTCAATTTCTATACCACTCAATCCTGGAGGCTCTGAGTGGTTTACATAGGCATATAATACTTCCTATCTAGAGCCACAATGTATATATATATAGGGGAGGTGAGTGCCTACCAGGCACCCTGCTGGCTTGTTCTTACTTCTTCTGATTTGTTCATGACAGATAAAAAAGATATGGTTTTAGGGAAAAAATAATGAAATAGAAGTTGTATGGGTTGAACAGGGGGAAAAAATGATCTCAAAATATACAAAGTGTTGTTAAAATGGTATACAGAAGACGAAACGGTAAAAGAGCAAATGATAAAATGGGCTATAAACATGAACAAAGAAATACCTATGTCATCTTGGGAATGTCTGTGGAAAAAATCTTTGAAAATCTCTACTTGTATTAATGTAAGAGAAAATTGTTACAAAATGATGTATAGATGGTATATGACATCAAAGAAAATAGCTAATATGAATGAAAGTATGTCTAATAAGTGTTGGAAGTGTAAAAAACATGAGGGTTCCTTCTATCACATGTGGTGGACTTGTGAAAAGGCTGCAGACTATTGGACAAAAGTCCCCTGCGAAATGCAAAAGATCTTGAAAGATCTTGAAATCGACATTTAAGAAGGAACCTGAAATATTGTTGTTAGGTCTTAAGATGGAAGAAGTAAATGTGACAAAAAGAACATTATTGTGGTATTTGATTACCACAGCTAGAATGACATATGCACAAGCATGGAAACAAGATAGAATACCAGAAATCTGGGAATGGATTTAAAAAGTGCTTTTTATGGCTGAAATGGACAAATTGACACGGAAACTCAACAATAAAGAAGACCATGAATTTACCGAGGAATGGACTGATTTTAAAGAATATGTTGAAAAACACTGGGATGTAAAAGACAATCTACTTTGCTTTGACAATTATGAAGAACAGTATGTATTAGATTGAAAAGATAGAATTGTTATGAAGTTACCGGTTAAGAAAATTGTTTAGAGAGGGTTTTGAAAGAAAGTGAATATAAATCTGGTTTTTATAAGGGGGTGGGAGCACTGCGGGAGGCCAAGAAGGGAGGGTAGGAGATAATAGAAATGAATATATGTTGAAACTATGAATTGTAATTCTTGTAGATTGATGATATATCCGATTAATAAAAAATGTTTTTTAAAAAAACCAAAAGGTTCCCAGTTCAATCCCTGGCATCTCCAGTTAAAGGATTTCAAGTAGGAGATGTTGGAAGAAGCCTTTCTCTGTGTGAAACCCTGGAAAGCCATTGCCAGTCAGAGGGGACAATACTGCAAGTTGGGTAGACCGTGGTGATTCAGTATAGTTCAGCTTAATATTGTAAGTGACCCCCTTGGTGAGACTCAGATACAGAGACCCCACACCCCAAGGAGCAGCACCGCACAGAGAGGAAACAGAAAATTCCCATTTTGTTACCTGTCCCTAGCTGATTCTTTTGTTTGGTCCCTATTTTTGTCGGGGGGGGATGACTGACTTTCTCAGTGTGAGTTGCAGTATTGTCATCCTTCGGGGTTCTACTCCCTTCCTAGGGCTTCTAGAAGTTGAACCAATGGGCAGTGGATGAATCCCATCTCTAATGCTTATGTGCATATGAACAGTGCCACACAGATGGCCACGGTCACCATTATGAAGGGCACAGTCTGCAGTCCCACATATCACAGCCACTGAGGTTTCTTCTGAACTCTTACCACGGGCTGCCTCCACGTACAATTGGATATTGTGCTATCATTGTGCTATGGCAATCATTCAGGACTGCATGCTCCTCTGTGGATAAGCTGAGAATGATCACTATAGTGTGACAAAAGAGCAATATCCCATGATGTAAGGAGACCAGCCACTCAGATCACTTGGTCCTGAACCTCATTGAGTGACTGTGGCCAGTTGCTACCTCTCAGCCTAACTAGCCAGTTTGGTGTAGTGGTTAGGAGTGCAGACTCTAATCTGGGAGAACCTGGTTTGATTCCCCACTTCTCCACATGTAGCTGCTGGTGTGACCTTGGGTCAGTCACAGGTTCTCTCAGAGCTGTTCTCTCAAGAGCGTCTGCAAAAGAGCTCTCTCAGCCCCACCTGCCTCACAGAGTGTCTGTTGCGGGGAGGGCAAGGGAATGTTAGCCGCTCTGAGACTCCTTTGGGTAGTGAAGGGTGGGGTATAAATCCAATCTCCTCCTCCTCCTTCTCCTCCTTCTCCTCCTCTTCTTCTTCTTCCTCTTCTTCTCTCACTGGATTGTGTTGAGTGTACAATCGTCCTGGCCCCACTGATGGACCTCCTGACGGCACCTGGTATTTTTGGCCACTGTGTGACAGAGTGTTGGACTAGATGGGCCATTGGCCTGATCCAACATTGGCTTCTCTTATGTTCTTATGTAGGGAGAATGGTGTATGCTGCGGCAGCAGCTGTTGCTAAAGCAACATTTTAAAAAAATCTGTACAGTGAATCAAATCTCCAATAGTCAATCAGAAGCCTTGCCTACCTGGCCTTCCTAAAAACAATTGGCAGGCACCAGAGTAGGTGTCAGTGGGCACCGCAGTACCCCATGGGCACCATGCTGGGGCCCTCTGTACTTGACAGATGTTACAACCATGCCCACATTTTCTTTGGCAAAATGTTCTTGGGAACAAACTGGTTCCCCCCCAGTAATGGAAAACATGAGGTATAAACAAATGGCTGCTCAACACATGATCACTGCTTTCACTTATTTGTTTGTTTGTTTGTTTTATTTGACTTGTATCCCGCCCTTCCCGCATGGGAGGCTCAGGGCGGGTCACATCAAATTTGATAAAATTACAATATATGCAATGAATACAATTAAAACACTAGTAAAATACCACAATGGCCATCATCCAGTGCCGTTGTCATTGACATTAAAACCTCACAGATGCCAACTCTGGTATGCAGTTCTGACCTGTTGAGGGGAGGCCCAGTAAAGAGGGAGGGACATCCGTCGCCCTAGTTAAAAGGCTGGCAAAAGAGCTCCGTCTTGCAGGCCCTGCAGAACAGTAAAAGGTCCCGCAGGGTCCTGATCTCGTATGGGAGCTCATTCCACCAGGTAGGGGCCAGGGCTGAAAAGGCCCTGGCCCTAGTCGAGGTGAGGCAGGTGCCCCTGGGGCCGGGGACCACGAGAAAATGTTGATTGGCAAATAGTAAAGCCCTTCAGGGCTCATAGAGGGAGAGGCATCCAACATGGCATCTCTTACCAGGGTTGCCAACTGGCTTTTTTTTGGGGGGGCAGCATTAAATATTTATTTATCTTATTTAGAAAATGTATATGCCATCTGCCTAGAACCATAAAAACAGGAGGACTGTCAACCAAATGGCACATTACGATTTGTAGCTACGTTGAACGTAGTGAGTCACCAGCTCTCCAGGCCTGCCTTACGGTTTCCCATGGCCCAGTTGTGCTACGGTAGGCTTTATCTAACCCGGGGCAAGGAACATCATCTGGTTATCAAGGGCTGTCGAGCTGAATTGCTGCCGTAACACTCAACAGTTAAAATAAACCAAAGGTCCGATTGCAAAAGCATCTCCAGTGATGCTCGAGCTGATCATTGGAGCCGTTATATTCCCCCCCTGCTGTCTATCAGGCCTTGCCCTCCCTACATAATAAGAGTGGTTTCCATGGTAAGTAATAGAGAGATGGGATTCCTCAAGGTGTCCTGCTGGGAGTGGGTGGTGCCCGTGGCTTTCTTTTGTGAGACAAATAATACAGGTCTCCCTGAAATGATGATCATTTTCTTATGCCAGCTCCTGGTGGAAGAAATGTTGAGATTTCAGTACTGTAAAAAAAAATATAAATCTGATGGGCAATGATCCCTCTAAGCTGTGGAGTCTTGTGAGCAAGAAATCTACTTTGTGAGCTACTGGCATTAAAGTTGTGAGTGAGTAATTTGGCGGCTGCATAAATTAGTTTGCTCAGGAGCCATCCTTCCTGAGCGAAGACAGAAATTTGTGAGCCGGAGGCTAAAAAACTGCGAGCTAGCTCACACTAACTCAGCTTAGAGGGAACACTGCTGATGGGTACATTTGTATCACGGTAAAGGCCAGGTAAGATGGTCCTTTCAATACTAGCACTCTTCTAAGGAGAGAAGCCTCTTTGTTAGGCCCCGTCCAATTTGAATCAAGAAGAGATTGTTTCAAAAATTTGAAAAGGAAAAGAAGCAAGAAGCAAGATGGATTGTTCTAGCACCTGCTCTTCAACCTATAGCTGTAGAACAGAGCCATTCACCAGTATCAACACTTGCCAAATGTAGATCTCGTAATTTTGTTACTTTTGTGCTCATGGATGCCAGCCTCCAGGTGGGACCTGGGAAGCCCCTAGAATTACAGCTCATCTCCAAACTACAGAGACCAGTTCCCCTAGAGAAAAACGGATGCTTTGGAGGGTGGACTCTATGACACTGTATTCCACTGAGGTCCCTGTCCTCCCCAGGCTCCATCCCCAAAATCTCCAGGATTTTCCCAACCTGGATCTGACAAGCCCACCTCCCATCTCCAGCTGGTGGCCATGGGGAACCTGTAAACTCTACTAATTGTGCAGAATGGGGAGGGGCCGAATTCCTAAATGGAGAGTGCAAAGCCATTCAATATGGTATTGCTCCCATTTTTTTAACTCAGGTAAAAGGTAAAGGTTTCCTTTGCTCGAAAGCTAGTCGAATCTGACTCTAGGGGGTGGTGCTCATCTCCAAGCCAAAGAGCCAGTGTTGTCTGAAGACATTTCCATGGTCATGTGGCTGGCATGACTGAACACCAAGGCGCACGGAACGCTCTTACCTTCCCACTGAAGTGGTACCTATTTATCTACTTGCAATTTCTTGGTTTTGAACTGCTTGGTTGGCAGGAGCTGGGGCCAGAGACAGGAGCTCACTCCATCACATGGCACTAGGGTCTCGAACTGCTGACCTACAGACCTTCTGATCTGCAGCTCAGCATCTTAACCGCTGAGCCACCGTAGCCCCCATCTTTTACCTTAAATTACATTAACTAAGAGAGCATTTTGTACAATTCCTTTTCCATTTTATCCTTTTAATAACAACAATTGATTTCTCTACCAACTTTGCCTTCTGCAGTTTAGCGGATCGTTCTGAAAAAACAGGATCATGGGAAGACCATACATAATGTCTGTGCATGTGAAATATCAACAAAATAGTCTTAGAAAAACAGCAAGAGGTTATTCCCTAATATTTTGGAGTGTCATACAACATCATTTTGGTTTTTTGAAGTCGTTAGCCAGGGATTAATTTTCCCCCCAAACTGTAATGAAAAATGTATTCACAAAGCAGTTACTTCTATTTGTTTGTTTGTTTAAAGGTTTTAACGGATATTTTTTTTAAAAAAAGTGGTATGTCCTCCATTTCAGCTCATCTCAGGAATGATTGCAAACCAAATTAAAAATATTAGTTGCACAGATGGGACCAAGGCCAAACTTGCAACATTTTGATCTAAATCTATATTTAATTTTCAAAATGAACGACAGCCTTGTTTAAGTCTAATTATTGGCAAGCGTAAAACTGTTACGCTGCTCTCTCAGCTTATCAATAGTACTGTTGCATTCCAGTCCTTGAAGAAACATTCTTGGGGAGGGTGATGAAAGAAATATCTGACAAGTGGTATGTATTAGAGTCAGAATGCCCGTTGGGCTGCCTGCTGAAAGTCTCGAGATTACTTACATGTGCAGTGTGTTTGTGCTCTCATTCTTCTGTTCCCAGCTTTATTCTTCTCCCTTTTTTCACCCTCTCCATTCTGGGAGGGAGTCCTCACTGTGGCTTCCCGTCCATTTATTTATTTGTTTGTTAGTTAAACTTTTATCCCACCTTCCCAGCTGAGGCCGGCTCAGGGCGGCTTACAACAGATTAAATCCCAAGATACATATAAATAATAAATACAACATTAAAATACCATGTTAAAACCAAATATAGTGATAAAGGTGACTTAGGGTGGCCCGCTCCAGGTTGGGAAATTCCTGGAGATTTGGGGGCAGAGCAGAGGTGGGCAGGGTTTCGTGGGGAAAGGGGACTCTGCAGGGTGCAATGCCATAAAGTCTACCCTCAAAAGCAGCCGTATCCTCAAGGAGACCTGACCTCCATAGTCAAGAGATCAGTTGTAATTTTGGGGTATCTCCAGGCTCCACCTGGAGGCTGGCAAGTTAGCAAGCCTGCCTCCATTTGGGGAAATCAGCCTGTCCTCTTGTGGACACAATAGTCTCATCTCCATAGGTTAGAGTGTGCCGCATTCCTCAGTTCTAAGATCTCAAAGGAAAGTGTTCTAGAGCAGAGGAGACATTTCTTGTGCAGGGAAGGAGCAATAGAAGCCACATGCATTGCATGCGGAAGGTCCCAGTTTACAACCGGAAGTGCAGATTGGGACGAAGAGCACTGCCTGCTGCGGCATCTTAGTTGCGCTCTTCTTATCTTGGCTCTGTATTACGGCCATGGCCAGGAGGCACACAATGAAGAGCAAGAATCAGAGGGCTCTTGGCTCTTAGGCTAGATGGTCCAACAGCCCATGTCAATACAAGGAAGGTTCCTATGTTCAGCCTGCTGGGTTTCTATGTCAGTAGGGCTCTCTGGAAAGAAATGATGAGGGAGAAAGGATTCAGTCCCACTCTACTCATACCTTATCGAA
Source organism: Gekko japonicus (assembly GCF_001447785.1). Classification (NCBI taxonomy): domain Eukaryota; kingdom Metazoa; phylum Chordata; class Lepidosauria; order Squamata; family Gekkonidae; genus Gekko; species Gekko japonicus. The sequence goes on from NW_015177072.1 coordinate 334,219, forward strand.
TCCTAATATCATGCAGATGGCAAACTATTTTCTATCTTTCATCCACGCAGGAGAATATCAGATTGGTTTATTTTTAAGCCTCGGACTGAAGCAGCTTAAAACAAAGAAACCCAAATGACAGTCTCATCAAACAAGACACAAAAGCTTTAGAAGATAAGTGCAGCAATTAAAATATGGCAAATAAAAATAGCAGCAGGTTAAAAAAAATTAGCTTCCGTGAAATAACACCAATAAAGAAATTTGGAAGCGGGACATATTCATGCCCAATGAGGGTGACAAGACATGAACAATCCAGTTCCTGCTGCTGGGAAACTCGGGGGGGGGGTCATTCTTGGGGTTGACCTTGAGAGCCTCAGCAGTTGCCAGGGAGCAAGAGGAAGAGCCTGAAGAGGGCTTGATGCTGGGTGGACATCACAGATGCTGGGAGAGGAGTAAACCCTTAGTAAGGGTCCCAGGCAACCCCCTGATATGGGAAGAGGAGGAGGAGGAGTTGGATTTACACCCTGCCCTTCACTTGGAGTCTCAGAGTGGCTGACAATCCCCTTCCCCTCCCCACAACAGACACTCTGTGAGGTAGGTGGGGTTGAAAGAGCTCGGAGAGAGCTGCTCTTGAGAGAACAGCTCTGAGAGAACTGTGACTGGCCCAAGGTCATCCAGCCAGGTGCAAGTGGAGGAGTGGGGAATCAAACCCAGTTCTCCAGATTAGAGTCCGCCGCTCTTAACTACTACACCAAACTGGCTCTCTCTGAATATCCCTGAACAAGAGAGGATGGGGAAAGCCAGAAAGACCATGAGGCCCCATATACCCACCTGTCCGCATATAGGGTGGGTGCAGATCCAACCATGGAACAGTCCTCTGGGGTCATCCCTCAAGTGGGAGGGCCAGGCAAAAAGAGAGAAGGAGACGATCTCTAGCAAGACTTTTAAAAGAGCTGAGCCCCTGGCTACATGTCTGTGTAAAGTGACAGGAAGCCACAGGCAACATATGATGATCCCATAGGGCTTCCAAGGCAAGAGATGGATAGAAGATACAAGATTTGCCATTGCCTGCCTCTGCTTAGCAAGCCTGGACTACCTGGGTGGTACTAACTAGAGCTGACCCTGCTTAGCTACCAAAATCTGACAAGATCAGGTTAACTTGTTTATTTCTTTATTTATTTGTTGTATTTCTACCCCGCCCTCCCCGCGAATGGGCTCAGGGCGGCTCACAGTCAGGGGCACCATGTGCCCAATTAAAACATATAAAAACAAGATAAAACAATCATGTTACAACTTAAAATAAAATGCTCAGAATAATATTGTTCGGTCGATCTTCCACTTAAATTTTAGATGGCGTACTACAGACATAACACTGAATTCCAAATCAGCGGTGTTCAGTCTCACACACTACTACAGTTCCCTACAGATTTGATTCTGCATCTTATACTCACCCTCAGTAATCTGACCCTCCTTCCATTTCCTGTACATTTCCCTTTTTAGTCTCAGCTCTTTAGAGAGTTCCTTGTTCAGCCACCTTGGCTTCATTACCCGTCTCCCACCTTTCTTTCTTACCGGAACAGTGAGATTGTGCCTTAAGCACTTCATTTTTCAGCATCACCCATCCTTCCTGTGCAGATTTCCCCCTCAGCATTTCCAGCCATGGGATCCTACCTAATATTTCTCTGAGTTTTTTCAAATCAGCTTTCCTGAAGTCCAGGATACGAGTCCTACTATGTCCTGCTTTCACATCCTTCTCTATGTCAAATTCCAAGCTGACATGGTCACTATTCCCCAAGGATCCCACAACATTCACTTCATCAACCAGTTCTTCCCTGTCAGGATTAAATCCAGGATAGCAGATCTTCTGGTTCCCACCTCCACCTTCTGAGAGATGAAGTTGTCCGCAAGACTGTTCAAGAATCTGCAGGATGCCCCATGTCTAGCAGAGTTAGATTTCCAGCAAATATCTGGATAGTTGAAATCTCCCATAACCACTACATCCTGTCTCTGTGAAAGTTTAGCAAGCTGTTGTACAAATGCATCATCCAGTTCCTCCGGTTGGTTAGGAGGTCTGTAGTATACCCCCACAACAGTATCCCCTTCTTTTTTCCTTTGCTCTATCCTTACCCACACACTTTAAGCAGGGCAACTCTTGAAAACCTGAATTTCAGTGCAAGTGTAATCATTCTTGACATATAGTGCCACCCCGCCTCCTTTTTTGTTTATTCTGTTCCGTTCGAACAAGGTATATCCTTCCATTGCTGTGCTCCATATATGAGACTTGTTATTGTAAAGACAGAACATAAGATCTGATGAATGAGTATTTTTCATCAGTACATTGTCTTGTCATATTTATTTATTTATTAGGTTCGATTTCTAAACCGCCCTTCCCCGCAAAACAGGGCTCAGGGTGGTGTACAATAATACAAATATAAATTAATAATAAACATAGTAGAATACACTAAAACACAATAACACACTAAGACCTAACAAGATGATGCCAAGGCCACTGATGATGCCACTGCCCCAGGGCAGAGGGGGGAGGCAGGAAGACAGGAGTGCCAGAATGATGGAAGCCGTCACTGTCCTCAACCAAACACCTGGCGGAACATCTCTGCCTTGCAGGCTCTGCAGGGCCTGGATGTTATTTGGCAGAGAGTTCCACCAGATTGGGGCCAGGACTGAAAAGGCCCTGGCCCTGGTTGAGGACAGCCGGGTGTCTCTCAGGTCGGGAACCACCCGCAGGTTCTTATCAGCCGAGCGCAACGCTCTCCGAATGTAATGAAGATAATATATTTTTCTAGGTGATTTCTAAATATAAATTTCTCACAGTTTGTCCCAGATCAATAATGTTGACTGCAGAAAGTGGCTACTGGCTATTTCTTTTGGACATTGCCCCCTTTGCATCCTGGTTAGTTCTTCTCATGAAGGGTGCTTTATATATTGCTTTACAATTGCCATCTATCAGCTGCAAGGATTACCTTTCATATGCATCCAAACAGGTCTCAACTGGGAAGCCTCATAATATAATCGTGTTTCTGAAGCTCCCCTTCCAGCCTTATCAGGTGGGCACCTAAGGGCTGGGCTAGTGAACCTGGGTGGTTCCCCCCCCCTCCATGCAAAGATACCTACGGTTCTTTGTCATTTGTCTAGATGGGATCACATTGGCAAAGTTGGGAAAATAAAAAGCATTCTGGGGAGGATCAGCATTTTCACAGCTCTGCTTCTGGTAAGCCAGGAGAAGTTTTTCCCCCCCATCAAATCATTCACATTTTGTTGTTGTTGTTGTTGTTCAGTGGCACAGTCGAGTCTGACTCTTTGTGACCCCATGGACCACATCACGCCAGGCAATGTTCCCTCTAAGCTGTGGAGTCTTGTGAGCAAAAATTCTACTTTGTGAGCTACTGCCATTAAAGTTGTGAGTGAGCAATATGGCTGCTGAATAACTTAGTTTGCTCTGGAGCCATCCTTCCTAAGCGAATACAAAAATGTGTGAGCCTGAGGCTAAAGAAAAGTGGGCTAGCTCACACTAACTCAGCTTAGAGGGAACACCGACGCCAGGCCCTCCTGTCCTCGGTCATGCTTCGGAGTTTGTTTAATTTCACATTTGTGGCATCAATAACACTTTCTAACTATCACATCCTTTGCCATCCCCTTCTCCTTTGACCTTCAATCTTTCTCAGCAGCAGGGTCTTCTCCAGTGAGTGCTCCCTTCTCGTTTGGAGGTCAAAGTATTTGAGCTTCAGCTTCAGTCTCTGGCCTTCCAGGGAACAGTCAGGGCTGATGTCTTTTAGGATTGACTGGTTTGATCTCCTTGCAGTCCAAGGGACTCTCAAGAGTCTTCTCCAGCACCATAGCTCAAAAGCATCTATTCTTCAGCGCTTGGCCTTCCTTATGGTCCAACTCTCGCAGCCATACATTACTACTGGGAATACCATTGCTTTGACCAGGACTTTTTTTTGTAGAAAAAGCCCATCAGGAACTCATTAGCATAATTGGACACACCCAATAGCAGAAACTCATTAGCATATTAAACCACACCCCTGACAGCACAGCTCATTGGCATATTAGGCCACACCCCCATGTTACCAGAAATTTGGTCATCCAACCACACCCACCTTTTGCTTCTTATTCTGTTTACTTTGTTGTCAAAACCCTGGGCTTTTTTTGTAGCAGGAACTTCTTTGCATGTTAGGCCACACACCCCTAATGTAGCCAATCCTAGTGAGTTTCTGCTGTTAGAAGAAGAAGAGATTGGATTTATACCCCGCCCTTCACTTGGAGTCTCAGAGCGGCTTACAAACTCCTTTCCCTCAACTAAAATCAAGTTCTTGTTCCTCAACTTCTGCTTTTACCACTGCAGATTTTTAGTGCAATGTTATTTAAAAAATACAATGAAACTATTCTGGCACTGTCTTTAGAAATAACAGGCATATCAAAAATAAGAGTGGGTGGATAGGGGAGTGGTTGGATAAGGTGTCTCAGAAGAATGCAGTTATCTCCTGGACCACTCTAGAGGTATCTCAAACTTAGGGGAACAATTTAAAAGTTACGTGATGTGAAAAGTCATCAGTCATCATGCCACATCTTTCATCCACAAACTCCTTCCAGACCCGTGGCAGGGAGGGAATGAGAATCCAGCGTTGATTCAACCACCTGGAAAAGATCTGGTGTGCTGCCAGGTCCATTACTGAATGTAATTTCTCCCTGTAATTATTCCATGCAAAAAGTTCCATTTGCATACAATTTACTGGCATCTCACATATTTTTTATGGATACTGAAATACCTTCTGTACACACTGCAGGTTGGGTATGTTTTCTGTGCCAGTCCAAAGAAAAATTTTAAATGGCTGCTCCTCTGGGCAGGGCCAGGTAGGGTTGCCAGGTCTCCCCTGGCCACCGGAGGGGAATGAGGGGGTCGGGTTGCCAGATCCAGGTCGGGAGACTCCTGGAGATTTGGGAATGAAGTCTGGGGAGGACAGGGACCTCAGTAGGGTACAGTGCCACAGAGCCCGCCCTCCAATGCTGCCATTTTCTCCAGGGGAACTGATCTCTGTAGAGGTGTAATTCTGGGAGATCCCCAGGTCCCATCCAGAGGCTGTCATCCCAAAGGCTGGGGTGAAGTTTGCCAAGCAGGGCAATGGTTTCAAATGTTTCATCCTACTATTTTAACTCTCAAATCCACCTTGCAACTTCCCTCGTAAAAAGCAAACCTGTCATTCTTTATTTTTTGCATTTGTTTCTATTTCCCTGCCCTGTTTTGTTTTTTGCCTGGAAAACATACACATTTTTTTCCAAATTCAGGTGGGTAGCTGTATTGGCCTGAAGAAGCAGAACAAACTCTCACACACACTAAATAACACACTTTCAATGCACTTTCAATGCACTTTGCAACTGGATTTTACTCTGTGAAATGGCACAATCCACTTGCAAACAGTTGCTAAAGTGGATTGAAACTGCATTATTTTTATTTATTTATTTATTCAGCATGTGTGAAAGCATCAAAAGTTTAAGTCCAGTGGCACCTTTAAAGAGATGCCCCTGGACTCACACATTTTTTTCAAAGTTATTGGTATGTCAATAAACAAGCGTGGTACATATATGTATAAATGTCATACATTGTACACATGAATGTGATATAAATTGCAAATAAAAACTACAATATGTTCACAGAATCCAAATGATTCTACAAAACCAATGGCAAACAGCAGAAAAGAAAACTGTCCACAAAAGATATGATTGAAAAAGAAATTAACCCATCCCCAGGACAGAATCTGGAAGATCATTTCACCAAGTGATCTCTTCTGGAGATTGAACTGGAGTAGGGCTAAGATAGAACCCCAAAATATTGTGCATGGAATTCCTTGAGAAGATGAGCACCACCAGTTCCCCATCTGAGACAACTTCTCTCTCTTTTTTTGGAAGCAACATCTGGCAAGTTAAGTTATCAGCTAGGGTTGTGCAGAATATTTTGATTATGTTTCCCAATCTTGGAGCACTTGTGCTGTTCCAGTGAGCTTATGCACCCCAGTATGGTGTTTTGATGAACACCTAGGAATACAAGAGCCCTGCTAGGTCAGACCAAAGGTCCATCAAGTCCAGCATTCTGTTTCTAATGGTGGCCAGCCAGAGGACCTTGGATAGCCCTGACTCATGCAATGAAGGCTACAGTTTCCCCCTGCTCTTCTTCTCCCCCGCAACTGCTATTCAGTAGGTTTCTGCTCATTAACACGGAGGTTTCATCTAGCCAGCATGGATAATACCCACTGATAGACTTTATCTCTCAGGAATTTCTCTAGTCCCCTTTATGAGCCCTCTGCCCTAAAGGCCATTGTTACACTTTATGGCAGGGACTTCCATAAGAATGACGTACTCGTTTTGTTTTAATGGCTTGTTGTTTTTATATTGCTAATTTACACATCATAGGAAAGTGCATTGTAATGAAAAATGGCTTAACACTGAAAATTATTGCCATAAAACAGAAATGTAAAAAGGTGTCCAAAATTCATTGGAACAGCTGAATACGGCTTTTTTGGGGGGAGGGGAGAATGGAGGATACTTACAATCATAGAGATGGAAGGGACCTCCAGGGTCATCTAGTCCAATACCCTGCACAATGCAGGAATTACACAAATACCTCCCTCCACACACCCAGTGACCGCTGTTCCATGCCCAGAAGATGACAAAAAACCTCCAGGATCCCCAGCCAAACTGGCCTGGAGAAAAATTGCTTCCTGGCCCCAAAGTGGCGATCAGCATTTCCCTGCGTCTGTAAGAAAGGGCCACAAGAACTAAACACTGAGGCAACCCTTCCTTCCCTCCCTCTTATGATCAAAGAACTAAGCAGGGTTCCACAAACATTTGAAAATTCAGATTCAGGTGAGTACCCTTGTTGGTCTGAAGCAGTAGAGCAAAGTTTGAGTCCAGTGACACCCTTAAGACCAACGAAGTTTTATTCAGTGTATGACCTTTTGTGTGCACACTTTCAAACACTGACAGGCTGCAGCATCAACTGGCAAATGGCTGAAGCAAAGGGCAAAGCAGAGGGAAAGAGGAATGGAGCAGCGGTAGAGCATCTGCTTCGCATGCAGAAGGCCCCTGGTTCGATTCCCAATGTCTCCATTTTTAAAAGGTATTAGGTGATATGACAGGCCTCCACCTGAGAATCTGGCAGTCAGACAATACTGACCTTGATAGGCTGATAGTCTGATCTGGTATGAGGCAGCTTCAGGCGTTCAAGGAAACGGGACGAAGCAAGACGGCAGCCAAACAATGCAAATACACTTGCGTGTGTTCAAAATCATCAAGGGTATGAGGCCCTTATCAATGCTCACAAAAGGAGCCCTGTTATCAACTCCTGCTTGAGAAGCCCGTAACCAAGAACAAAACTCGACCAGCGCAAAATGCTCAAGGAGCCCGTGATCCCCCAAACAATGAGAATGGAGACGTCCCTCCTGTGGTCTGTCAATGAATGACCTTCCCTGCAACAGATATCCCTCCCTTTGAATGCCGTGCACAGCTGTGTGATCAGCCTTGTAATTTAAAAGGATGTTAATGGAGGGGGGGGGAGAGCATTGTTTAATTCTCAGCCGCTGCTGTCCAATTTTAATCTGATTCCCCCGTATTGGATGTGATTATAACTGATTATAAATGAGAAGCTTTCACTCCAATCTATTTAATGCCTTTAACCTCTAGCAGCACACCTACACACTTTGCAAATGTAAACCATTCCTTCATTTTTTTCCCCGTGCCTCTAGAGTCTGTATCGATGACTTTTTGGGCTGTTTGGAAGAGAGGGATGTCGCTGGACAAACTTTTAGGAACAGGCTAGTTGGAACACTCGTGAAATTCTCTACCACAGGATGAAGTCTCTCTGCTTGCCAGTATGCCACACTGGAAAATAAGAGCAAGGGCACTTCTTTAACTCATCTCATTCCACAGACTGTGCAATTATTATTTAAACATATCTTTGTCATGTATTCATTCATGTAACACAGTCGGACTCCCTTGATGTGATGCCAGAATGCAAAAAAGCCTATAGGTTGTACAGCCTGGGGAGCACACTCTGATCCCAGAGGTCAGTGTTTCCATCTTGCCCACCCCAAACCACACGCGCACCCATCATTAGGAAACCATGTCGGACTACCCACCTCAATCAGGTCTGCAAATGTGGCATACAGACTTACGCATTTTTTAAATACATACAAGCTTCACTCTCGCAAACACATATCCACAGTGAATACCATACACCAGGGGTCCCCAACCTTTTTGAACCCACAGGAACTTTTTGGACTCTGACACAGAATGGTGGGCATGACAGAAAAACAGCCACGTGGGAGGCAGAACTGAGCACACACAGAGAGGAAGCCCAAGTGTAAACCATAAGAGGAGTAATTTTTTCAAATGCATTGGAAAAGAGGAGTTAAAGGTAAAGGTAAGGGTTCCCTTGCTTGAAAGCCAGTCGAGTCCGACTCTAGGGTTGCGGTGCTCATCTCCGTTTCAAAGCCGAAGAGCCAGAGCTGTCCGAAGACGTTTCTGTGGTCATGTGGCTGGCATGACTAAACACCAAGGTGCACGGAACGCTGTTACCTTCCCACCGAAGTGGTACCTATTTATCTACTTGCAATTTCTTGCTTTCGAACTGCTAGGTTGGCAGGAGCTGGACCTAGAGACGGGAGCTTACTCTGTCATGCAGCAACCCGGGTCTCGAACTGCTGAACTACTGACCTTCCACAGCCTGCAGTTCAGGGACAGAATAAAACCAATATTGTAGTAAACTCTGCAAAGCCAGTCAGATGGTCAGGAGCCCTACTGGGCCCCAACCACTTTCTAAAAACACTTGGCAGGCACTAGGACAGGTGTTGGCAAGCACCATGGTGCCCCTGGGCACCATATTGCAGACCCCTGCCATACATACATTCCCAGGGCGATTTTTGGGCAGGAACGCACAGGAACAGAGTTCCGGCTGGCTCCCAACTTGGCCACGCCCAGCAGGAAGTCATTAGCATAATAGGCCACACCCAGCAGCAGACACTCATTAGGATTGGCTACATTAGGGGTGTGTGGCCTAACATGCAAAGGAGTTCCTGCTACCAAAAAAGCTCTGGGTCTTGACAACAAACAAGGTAAACAGAGTAACAAGCAAAAGGTGGGTGTGGCTGGATGAGCACACTTCTGGTAACATGGGGGTGCGGCCTAATGTGCTAATGAGCTGCGCTGTCAGGGGTGTGGCCCAATATGCTAATGAGTTTCTGCTGTTGGGTGTGGCCTATTATGCTAATGAGTTCCTGCTGGGCTTTTTCTACAAAAAGAGCCCTGTTCCAATACGTATTTTCTTCTGGAACACCAAGAAAATTAGGAAAATCTAAAGAGAGGAGCAGAAGGAATGGAATGCCTATTTGCTGGTACTTACAGGAACTCTGATGAATGGGAGCCAGGGGGATTCACTCATCCTTATGGCCTGGGTGCTGGGGTGTACAAATATGTTGTATTGTTGGCTCACTGTCTTGTGGAAGTTTGCCACTTCATTGTTTGCCACAGTTGGAGCACCAGGCAAAGACGGGGACATGCAGAGTTCATTAATGGCATACTTCCATCCACAGTGCAAGTGGAAACCGGGGCTGCCGATGCCCTAACTAGGCGCTTGGTAATCTTAGACACTTGATAAAGGACAGGCATTCAGTTTGACAACCTCATCCCTGAAATTCACACTAGCGTAAGTGAAGAATTGTTTAGAACTTGCATTGGGACACGATTTGGTTGATTGACCAGTCAACTATTGATCCAGTCAAATAGTGATAAATTATTTTGAAAGCATTCATGTCATGAGAAGAGCAAAAAGGTCACTTTAATAATCATACTTGATAACTGATGCCAAATGTAAAAAAAACCCCAATTTCTTCACTATTTTTTTCTGGAAACAATGAAATGCAATGAATAATAACTTTTAACCATGTCAGTATAAATGTGAACAATTCATTGAACAGATTTTCTCTTTGGCTTGAAATGTGAGGGCCAGGCTACGATTACCTTTAAAAAATTAAAAATGGGACTAAAGAAAAGCAGCACCAAGTATTCTCTGGGAACTGCAGTTTGAAAGGCATCTTTACTGACTAGGCAGCAGGATCATTTTTCTCAGTCTGAGTGCAACACCTTTTGTATGAGTTTCATGGGCAGGCAGCCAGTTCAAATTAAAGGGATACTCCCTAGAACGCTGCAGTCAACATCCTCACATTGAACATGCATAGGCTCTGTTTCTGCATTGGGGAACATTCAAATTTGCAGCATTCCCAGTCATAGGCACAGAAAAACTATGTGCATACATACTGTGCTCATAGTCTGGAGATCCTTCAGAGATGGGGCAGGGCCAGTGTACTATCTCCTGCTCCCCCTCCATGAGTCTTAATTTCTATTTGCAGTATAAGAACATCAGAAGAGCCCTGCTGGATCAGAGCAGTGGTCCATCTTGTCCAGCATCCTGTCTCACACATTGGCCAGCCAGTTCCTCTGGAGGGCCAACAACAGGGCAGAGAGGGCAAAGCCTTCCCCTGATGTTGCCTCCTGGCTCGGGGATTCAAAAGTTTAGTGCCTCTCAGTGTAGAGATTCCCTCCCGTCACCATGGCTACTAGGCATTGATAGACTTATCCTCAATCTATCCAATCACCTTTTAAAGCTGTTTGTTCCTGTGGCCGTCACTACATCCTCTGGCAGCAAATTCCACATTTGAATCACTTTCTGTGTAAAGTAGCATTTACTTTTGCCTGTCCTGAACCTACTGCCCATCTTACAGTCAGTGATCCTTGAGCATTGAAGATTCCTTCTTCCTTTGCAGAGGGGCCACGAGTAAGTGGTAGAGCGTCAGCTTTGCATGCACAAGGTCCCAGGTTCACTCCCCTACATCTTCAGTTAAAAGCATAATTGATGTGAAAGACCTCTGCCTGAGACCATGGAGAGCCACTACCAGTCACAGTTGACAGTACTGCCTTTGATAGACCAAGGGTCTGATTTTGTATAGGCAGTTTCATGTGTTCAGGTGCTCATAAGAGGCAGTATACTGCTGTGTTTGTTCCTCCTGTGGCAGGACTATGGGTCAAGTCTGGCCTTTATCAAATTATACCATAATAAAAAAGAAGCATGCTCTTCCACTCATGAGACGAAGCTCTCTTGAGGCATTCAACTTTGCCTGCTCAGAGGGAAAGATGTGTTGCTGGGTCCTTCTTGACATATCAATTGGTGTGCAGGCAGTGAGAAGCAATGTGTAGACATGAGTTGTGGTTAGCCTGAAACCAGGGCCCCGGTCACACGGGCCGGATATTGCGGGGGGGG
>NW_015177072.1:345552-357560 GCF_001447785.1 Gekko japonicus
GAGGAAACTAACGCGTGGCTGCCTGAGCACACGTCCCGGTCGAGGTCCTGTGGTTCGGGGGAAATGCCGATCAGACGGGTATCCTGCAGCACGGCACAGAAGCCATGCTGCGCGATCGCACTAGCAATCGCTCTTTGTGCGCATGCGCTGTTGGGCGCTGTTGTGCAACCTGTGGAGATGAACAGCGGCGGGCACCAGATGCCACGTAAGTCCACCGGGAACGCGATCAGACGCCCGCCCTTGGCCCGCGGTTTAAGGAAACTAGTACCTCGTAGGTACTAGTTTTTAACTCTGCACCTTCGGTGGGGAGCCACGGGTTCGCCACGGGAGCACTGCGCTTCCCAGATGTTGGGGTGAGATCGCGCCTGGAAAATCCGTGGGACTCCGGTGCCTCTCCCGCGGCAACTTTGCCGTGTGACCCAGGTTAGGCTTCCTCAGGGTTGAAAGCCCATTTCTAAGGTCCACAATAGGGATGGCAAATGTTGAAAGCCCATGGAGATCTAATACCTGAGTGTCAGTCAAGGTTACCCCAATGAGAGGGCTACTGCATAGGCTTTGGTGCCGCAGAGCAGCCATCATTAACGTTGCACTGGTTTCCACCACTGAGTTTCATGTCCAAAACAGAGGGCCAACACAAGCTGCTGCCCACATGGCACCGTTATCTTACCTTAAGCTGGAGGAAGTTCCACCACCCCAACAAGCCTTTCTCCAGCCTAAGAAGTCTTCTGGCTACATTGGATCACAGTCAAGCAGGCAGGCAGGCAATTGACCAGTCAATCGATGGATGTGTCATCCCTATTGTGGATCTCAAAAAGTATTGCTTTTTCCATGAAAACCTCACAGGAGAGATCTGTAGATGTGTCCTGCTCCTTGCAGGTCCACAAGATGAGAGAGAGAGAGAGAGAGAGAGAGAGAGAGAGAGAGAGAGAGAGAGAGAGAGGGAGAGCACACAAAGGGCACAGGAAGAGGAGGCGAAGTCTGACAGAAGCCCCCAGGTTAGAGTGAGAGGGGCACCCCATTAACTGAAACAATAACACATACACACTTCTAGAGCAATGCAGCACCCCCTCCCAGGTTCACCTTACCCCAACACGTGGCACCTTGAATCGAGCCTGGAAACTGATGAGCAACCTGTGAAATGGTTGCAAGATTTGTGTAATATGATTGTTCTTCATTTCTTTTGCTAATCCTCAAATTGGGTCTGAACTTCACAAGCTGAAATCTCCAGCTGTCAATATGTTACATCACCTCCAATGTTCATTTTGTGCCAGTTTTCAAACTGTAGCCAGGGCACGGCAATGGACACCATTAAGCTGGAGGACGTTCCTCCACCCCAGCAAGCCTTTCTCCATCCTAAGGAGTCTACTTTCAGCCAAAAGAGCCTTTCCTGCATCAGAGGAAGAGCCACTTGTTGGAGGAAAGGCTGCATGGGCTGAAAGAAGGAATCAGGCTTTGCTAGACAGTGGTAGGATACAGACCGTTCCTCTCTGAGAAAGGCACTCTTAAAAGTTTCCTACCTTAGCCTACACTATAGAAAATCTCCAATTATGAAGCGGCTCCTTTTATTTATATATACTTACAGAACCTTGCTACTTTCATCAACCTCTGTCCTTCTTTGATCATTAAATTATAGATGTTTGGGAGCTTTGGATTCTCTATGTTCCTAATAAATAAAATCAGATTGGCCTATTCCCAGAAGATCTCTTCTATGGAAGCCTATACAAGGCAAGAACAGCTGTCGTGCAGAGGCTTCGTGATATTGAATCACTAAATGAAGAAGCTTTGCTACCCAAGAACTTCAGAAACATAAAATCTTGGCCAAATTTTACTATTGCCCCTTATTTAGATAACATAACCTATGAACCCTATAGATGTGCCTTTTCCAGAGCCCGTTTTGAGGAACTCCCTTCCGCTGTACTGCAAGGTAAATTCACTCGAGTCCCAATGCATGAACGTATATGCCCATGCATGGCTAATATGGTGGAATCAATTACTCATGTTATGTATGCAGCCGCCACACGGCGACAACAGGAAAGACAGGAGCTTGGCTCCAGAAAGACAATGGGACCTAGGATCCTAGTTCCCCCCCTAGCTGACCAATGGGCTCCTTGGCAGGAAATGGAGTGGGAGGCCCGGGGATGGGAGTGTATATAGTTGGCCTTGCAGGGCTGTTGTGTGTCTTATGTTAAGTACTGAATAAACGTGTGCACGGCATGTCGTCGTCCAAGTCTTCCATGCGGCGAACCCAGTACTTTTCAACTCATGTCCTCCTGTTCTGCAGATTCTATCAGGAGGAACGAGACAATCTTATACTACCCCTTCTGTCTAGATTTAGCCCTTTGTAGTCTTATCTTGACTTTAGGCCAGAAGTCCTTCGTAAATTCCTCTTAGAAGACGTTCAGAGCTCAGTGACTTATGCTGTGGCAAGATTTTTTTGCTTAGCTATTAAGAAACAAACTTATTTTAGCTGAAAAAATTGTATGATTCTCTTATTAACACTATTTTACTTTACTAATTTTATTAACTCTCTCCTGTTAATGTTTTTATATTATTCCCATGTTATTACTGTTTTAATCCCTTTTATATCAGAATTGTACTGTTTTACTGGCTCCTGCCGCAATAAATTAGATTGATTGATTGATTCTCTATATCTCATCAGCAAAAATCCTGATGTTGTTATAATCAAAATGGGGGGGGGATAAGTCTGCTTTTCTATCAGGACTTTTGTCTGCTGTGTTTTTTAATAGATTATAAATTTCATTCCCATTTACATTCATTCACATGCTTAAAAGTGTATGGGAATGCAGACAAGCCGCCATGACAACATGTTCAGCAACGTTACAGACAAATTGACGATCCAAGCAGGCAGGTGTGCAGGCAGCTCTTCCCTGGGGGGGGGGGGCACAGCATCTTCCAAAAGCTATTCAGGTAATTGTTTAGGTATTCCATGGAGAAAAGGTTATTTGTACATTTTTCTCCCTCCAGAGAGACTCACCTGTTCATATCTGCTGGAAGCCTCCATTGCTTAATGCCTTCCAGGTACACTAAATATCTGCTCAATTTCCAAAGCCTGAAAACAGGATGCCGATATCTAGTGGTGCATCTGTTTAGAGGCAGATGAATCAATAATGCTGTGCCTCTTGGGCAGGAAACTAATCTGACCTGCTAGAAATGAAGGTCATCAACAAGGATGCCTGGAAGGCACATTACTGTTCAATCAGTTCCTTCATCTGCTTCTGAAGCTGATAACTGGGGGGGGGGGGCAGCAGCAGAGCACAGTAAAGGTAGACAGGTAAGCCGAATGCTGTTCGATGAGAGGAAGTTATTATCCAGGTCATTTATTCTAGCGTTCGGCCCGTCTGAAGGTCTGACGGGATCTTGTAGACATGTGCCGAAAATGAACTCCAATTATTCTGTCCAGTCAGTCAGCAGCTTTTTTACATTTAAATGGGAGAATGACAAAGGCTAGCATGGATCGTGGGAGAGAATTTCAAAATTTCATGTGCCCGCTTTCTATTTATTTGAGTCTGAACTAAATCCATGCAGTGTACACCTGCCTTCCCCCTAGCTGGAGACTATTTGCTATTTTATTATTTATATATTTGCACAGAAAGCATCCCCACCAGCATGCAAGGCGACGCCCTCTCTAACGCAGGAAGAAATTCCCTGCCCCAAGGACTTTAAAAACTAAATGGCAGCCATTTCTGTTCAGATCTTTCGTTTCTCTTTTTGACTGCAGAAACAGAAAGGCTAGAATGGAAGATTATCAGGACCTTTGTGCCTTTTGTGTGAGGCGCTTCTGTTTTACTCAGTGGTGAGCCAGCATGATGTAGTGGTGAAGAGCTGCGGTCTTTAATCTGGAGAGCTGGGTTCGATTCCCCACTCCTCCTCCACATGACGCCAGCTGGGTGCCCTTGGGCCCCTCACAGTTCTCTCAGAACTTTCTCAGCCCCACCTGCCTCACAAGGTGCTTGCTGTGGGGAGAGGAAAGGAAGGAGACTGTAAGCTGCTTTGAGACTCCTTACAGGAGAGAAAAGTAGGGTACAAAAACCTACTTGTCGTCTTCATCTTCATATGCTCAAAATCACATTCCAGGTCAGGGCTGTATTTACAAAACATATTTGAATGTGTCCAAGAGCAGGCCACTGCATCATGGGCTGACTTGCCCCACCACATACACATATACTCTGAAGTTTCTTCCCCTCAGCTGAAACATGAGATCACCTGGCATCTCAGCAGCTGGCCTAACAAACCATTTCAATCTGAGGAGATGACTGAGAAGTGATACGATAACCATTTTCAAGTTCTTGAAGGGCTGTCATATCGAGGATGGTGCAGAGTTGTTTTCCATCGCTCCAGAAGGTCGGACCAGAACCAACGGGTTGAAATTTAATCAGAAGAGTTTTCGGCTAAACATTAGGAAGAACTTCCTGAGAGTTAGAGCAGTTCCTCAGTGGAACAGGCTTCCTCGGGAGGGGGTGGGCTCTCCTTCTTTGGAGGTTTTCAAACAGAGGCTAGGTGGCCATCTGACAGCAATGCTGATTGTGTGAATTTGTGTGAGAGGGAGGGCAGGAAGGGCTGCCTCAGTGCGTAGTTCTTGTGGTCCTTACTCACACGCCCAGGGAAATGCTGATTGCCACTTTGGAGTCAGGAATTGTTCTCCAGGGCAGTTTGGCCAGGGATTTTGGAGGGTTGGGTTTTGTTTTTTTGTCATCTTCTGGGTGTAGAACAGTGGTCACTGTGGGTGTGGAGGGGGAAGGTATTTGTGAATTTCCTGCATTGTACAATGGGTTGGACTAGATGACCCTGGAGGTTCCTTCCAATTATCTTATTCTCTGATTCTATGATAGTGGTTGTATTTGAGAGTCTTCTTTTCCCCCCCAAAGAATGTGCAATGGTGGTGGTGTGGATTAAGAATACAGCTCTGCATACAATTCTTTTTGACCTCTGTGACACAAAAAAAAGTCTTCGTATACAACCTTATGCGCTTGCCTTCTGCATGACTGGATTAATGAATACAAGAATAATAGGCCTCTGAGGTGATTTACATGCATTGATTAAATGTCAGCACTGAAATGCAGGCAGTTCAATTACCCCAGACATGGAGAACAAAGGCAGAAAGATTGTTGCCATTGTTGAAACAAGTTACTTATCAATTCTTTTTAACATATGATTATGGGTCTTCCTTTAAGCAAAAGGATGCTCTCAATAATCAAACTTTGGAATAAGCAGTATTGAAGAAGATTACTGTGCTCCATTTAGTGCACTGCACAGTGTATTCTTTTGAACATACATAACTGGGCACCGAGCACTATAGATCTAACCACTACCACAGGTATCTGAGACATTCCTTGTACCCCCCCTTTCTTTCTTCCTGAAAATTCTCCAGAACCGCTTGCATTGATAAGCATTACCAAATTTCCTGAACAAACTGCCTTGATGTCAGCATGTGTCGATGTGTGTTTCCAACATGGCTTCTCCATGCTTGTGAAGAAACCTGCAGGCTTCTCTTTTTTTCCCCAATCAGACTAACCACGTTCAGCAAAAATTGATCCCTGTTTTTGTGTCAGTTGCATAAAATCCGCATAAAATAAACAAATGACAGAGCCACTGTGGTATACTGGTATACAGCAGCAGACTCTAATCTGGAGAACGGGGTTTGATTCCCCATGCCTCCACAAGAAGCCTGTTCTCTAATATGTTCTCTGAGAACTCTCTCAGTCTGACCTACCTCACAGAATGACTGTCGTGGGGAGAGGAAGGGAAGGCGATTGTAAGTAGCTTTGAGACTCCTTAGGGTAGAGAAAAGTGGAGTATTAAAAAAACATCCCTTTTTCATCCTCAGTTATACCAGCAGGGATAATTGAGTCACAATGGCAACATTTTAAAGAAGAAATGGATGAGTTCTTATTTAGACACCCCTTTGGATGACAGACCACCAAAGAAGTCCAGGGTTGCTATGGAGAGGCAGGCAAAGGCAAACAACCATCAAACATCTCTTGCCTTGAAAGCCCTCTGCGGTCACCATAAGTTGGCTGCGACTTGACAATAGCACTTTCACCACCATCCCCATACCTGGGAGGGAAGGGGGCACGGTAGAGTCCAATCTCATCAGATCTTGGAAGGTAAGTAGGGTCAGTACTTGGATGGGGGACCATCAAAGAAGGCTCTGCAGATGAAGGCAACAGCTCAACACCTCTGTTTTCCACTTGTCTTGAAAGCCCCTTGCTGGGGTCGCCCTAGGTTGGTTGTGACTTGATCACGCTTACATACACATAGCGATAGCTGGTATTCCCATATTTTGCCATGTCATTCTGTTTTGTTATTGAGGTCAGCCATTTTGGAATTTCCACTGCAGTTGTAGCACAGCCACTTAAGGACTGTTGTAATACAATGGTTTCACCTGATTTATAAGTTCAATTGGGGCTGTAGTTGGTGATGGTATAGAACTCCACCTCTGCCCATTACTTGCCTCTCCTTCTATTAACC
This sequence comes from Gekko japonicus, assembly GCF_001447785.1. Lineage (NCBI taxonomy): Eukaryota > Metazoa > Chordata > Lepidosauria > Squamata > Gekkonidae > Gekko > Gekko japonicus. The sequence goes on from NW_015177072.1 coordinate 352,042, forward strand.
TGGCACCTTTTTATCCTATCCTTCCTCTAAAAGCTCAGGGCAACATTCATGTTGTTTCCTTCCTCCATTTTACCCTCACAACAATCTTGCAATGTAGGGGATGCTCAAGAGATGGCCCGGTGGGTTTCTGGGTGAGTTGAATATGGGACTTTCAAGGCCTAATCCAGCACAGCCCAGTTGCTCTGGTGGCATTTACTTACTTCTGAAACTGAATGTATTGTATAGGGTATTTTCAGCTTCAGTGTAAGCAGCTTGGAAGCATCGTTAAAATTAAATGTAAATAAATGTTAATGTAAATAAATGCAACTCTATCCAAATTGAAGTGGCTTACAGCAGTGAAAATGATATAGGAATGCAATGATAAATAATAAAAATCAAATGTTTAAAAATCTTATCTGCCTAACACGCAAAGGAGTTCCTGCTACAAAAAAGCCCTGGGTTTTGACAACAAACAAGGTAAACAGAATAAGAAGCAAAAGGTGGGTGTGGCTGGATGACCACACTTCTGGTAACATGTGGGTGTGGCCTAATATGCCAATGAGCTGTGCGGTCAGGGGTGTGGTCTAATATGCTAATATGTTTCTGCTGTTGGGTGTGGCCTATTATGCTAATGAGTTCCTGCTGGGCTTTTTCCACAAAAAAAGCCCTGCTCCTGGCTACACTACACACAATGCCATATGATAATTATTCATTAATTATTATTCACTCCCAATAGTAAAGATTTTTACTGCTATGAACTCTTTAGGAGAGATGGAAGGTGCAAAATATTACAGAATGAAATCTTGGGGATTAGTCTAGTAGTTAAGGAAAAGAGAGAGAGAGAGAGAGAGAGAGAACTTGGTGCAGGTTATCTACTTTGTTATCAACTACCTGGAGGGAAAAAATGCCCTGTCCCTTTAACAGGAGCTTAATGGGGTTTTACTGATCAGGCGATGTGATACATCTCCATGCCATGAAAAGCTTCAGCTGCCCGTTTCCTCACATCAAGGCTCTATTAAAGAGCCCTGGCCTGGAAGCTAAGCAGAGCCAGCCCCAGTTAGTACTTGGATGGGAGACCACCAAGGAAGGATACAGAGGCAGGCAAGGGCAAACCACCTCTGAACAACGTCTGTTGCCTTCAAACATCCCAAGGGGTTGCCATAAATTGGCTGCCGTTTGACTTCAAAAAAGGAGGGAGGGACATTTTTCTTCACAAGCAATCCGCAGCCGGACTGTACTATCAATGGGCAAACTTTCTACCAGCTTGGTTTAAAACTGTGCTTAGCGAACAGAACTGCTGTTTTTTTAAAAAAAAGTGAGAAGTGCCCCTTCCTGTCCTCCACAATCCAGTCCTGAAATGTAGACCCTGTTGCCTTCTCACTGTGTAACAAGACCTGAATCCCTCCTTCCAACCACCCTCAAAGCCCTGAACGCTGCCTCACCCTGCTGTTCCCATTTACCTAGCTGTAACGATAGCTGCATGGAAATCTCTCTGGAGGCTTCTCTGTGCAGCTTCCTTTCTTACCTCCTTGGTACACTGAAAGCTGCTTTTGGGACAGAATGTAGGGTTTCCAGCCTCCAGGTAGGACCTGGAGTTCTCCTGGAATTACAACTGATCTGCAGAGGTCAAGTCCCTTGGAGGAGGAAGAGGAAGAAGAAGAAGAGGAGGAGGAGATTGGATTGATATCCCGTCTTTCACTTGGAGTCTCCTACAAACTCCTTTCCTTTCCCCTCCCCACAACAGACACCCTGTGAGGTAGGTGGGGCTGAAAGAGCTCTTTCAAGAACAGCTCTGACAGAACTATGGCTTGCCCAGGGTCATCCAACAGCTGCAAGTGGGGGAGTGGGGAATCAAACCCAGTTCTCCCAGATCAGAGTCTGTGCACTTAACCACTACACCAAACATGGCTGCTCCGGAAGGTAGACTCTGTGGCATCACATCCCCACTAAGCTCCCTCCCCAAACTCCACCCTCACCAGGCTCCTCCCCCAAATCTCTACAAATTTCTCAACCCACAGTTGGCAACCTTAGGAGGCTTTGAGAAATGTGGTTTTTCCAGGGTGGCTGAGTCCTTAATGTGGATGGTAGGTGTCCTGGACACTGCATGACCCAGACAACATAAAGGAAGAGTTCCTTCCACCTCCAAAGCTCTGACCCCCACACACACCCCATGTCCTGAGATGTGTCCCCACTATCTGTTGGGCAGCTGGTTGGTTGACCAGTGTGAAGTGGAGGGCTGGTTTGGATGGGTCACTGGCCAGAGCCAGCAGAGCTTTTCATGTTCTTTATCATCCAGAGTGTGATCATATGTTGTCTGTAGAACTTCCAACCTCCAAGTGGGGCCTGGAGATCTCGTGGAATGACTATGTATCTCAAGATTACAGAGATAGTTTCCCTGGAGAAAATGCCTGCTTTGGAGAGTGGACTCTATGGCATTCTACCCCACCAAGGCTCCTCACCTCCCTACACCCCCCCACCCCAGGCTCCACCCCCCAAATCTCAAGGAATTTCTGAACTCAGAGTTGGCAGCTCTAATTTTGGAGGCCTATTATTCCCTCTTTGATTGGCTTTTTCATGGTTTTTTCCCCTGTTTTCTCTTTTCTACAGTTGTAGAGAACATGGAAAAAGGAAAAGAATAAAAGTAAAGGCAGTGTTCACTTTTCAGGTAATACCTGAGATTTATTTTGTTCACAAACGAAAACTATGTTGGGAGTATAGTTGGATTCTGCAAATAGATGGATGTGGGATGCAGGTTCTAATTCCTATATTCCCAAACAGCTCCTGTGTTTCATCTGAGGGTTAGACCAAAGCGAGATGCTTGGGCCACCAGGGATATCAGGCAGGCAGCTTATGAAGTCATCAAATAGTTAATTTCCACTTGTTCTGGGGGTAAAAAACGAAGACGAGAGAAGGAGTTTCCCCAAGGGCTTGTGCTGCATCTTGGTATTTATTGAACTTTAAGCCACAACCAACAGGCTGGTTAATAACAATTCATGCAGCTGCCAATCTTTTTGACCAATGCCATCAATATTTCACACTGCCAAATAACAACAATTAAGAACCAGGACTGGAAGAAGCACTCGAGGCGAAAGTATTTCTAGCACCAGAAAGAAACCAGCAGTAGAAGCAGCAGCAGTTGGAAATAAGCACTACAGGATTTACCTTTTTCAAAGGGTGATTTCCCCCCCGCCGCTCCAAAACTGTCTGGATCCCTGATTAATATTGCCCATCCAAGTCTGTTTCACATATGAAATTTCACCAGTATCATGTCATGACTTTCACAATATTATCACCACACCAATGACATGTGCCTACAACTGTGTAAGGGAAAATGTGAAATGGCACTCTTATATCACCATCACACCATCTCTCTCTGTGTGTGTCTTTAAAAGTTTGGTTGCATGGCTGTGGTAGATAGACTAGAGTGGTTGTAAGGCAAGTGTGGTATGATTAGTGGTTGACAGAGAGGGGGATGGTTTTGGAAGTGAATCTGAATGGATGAGTATGTGTGTCAGTCAGTAGTTTCAGTTAGATGTTGACAGTTGATGTTCAGTTAGTTAGACAAGCAGTTCGGTGTTGAAGCAGTTAAGCTGACAGCTGAGGTGGTTCAGTGAAAAGGGAAAGAAATCTAAAAGCTGAATGTCTAGGGAAAGAGATCTAAAAGCTGAAAATCTGGGGAAAAGTAAAGTTTAAGTGAAGAAAAGTTATAGGAAAGTCTGTGTGTCATATCAGACTGGAGTGAAACAGTAAACGTATATGGCATTGAGATAAACAAGTGTTACAAAGTTACATGAAAAGTCCCCTGTCAGAGAGAGAGAAGATTGTGTGTGACACCAAAGCATTTGTTCAGTATTTACCCATTACTAGTTACATTGTACTACCCTATTATTTAAGCTTTATTTCAATAAATCCTCTTTCATTCAAGTATACTAGCTCTGAAAGAAATACTTCCCAGGACCACATAGATCCCTGTAAGCCTTGAACTCAGTCTACCAAATAAAAAAGAGCAATAGTGAAAGCATAAAGGTTTGGAAATCCTTAAAATTTCCTGGTGGCAGCCGTATATACCCAGTAAAAGGAAATAAAGAACACTTTTAAAGTGAAACTAGTCCTCCCCAACAAGGAGGACGTCACAGGTTTCCATTACAAGATCTGTCTGCATTGAGGAGCTGTGACTGGCAGAGATTTTCAGAATGCCAAGATGTGAAAAAATAGATACATGCTGAGCTTCGCACTGGGTATAATAGGAGCAGCAGATAAACATTATTTGGAAAAAGAATGCTTTCGACGAATATGAATGACAATGAAATAATATGGGAGGGATCCAGAGTCAGGATGCTGCACATGATGGGGCCAATTCATCACCGTTGCAAAGTCCATGGGAGAACCAATCATTACTGAAGCTTGTATGGATCATTACTGAAGCTGCACGATAGCTACTTTTACATGACTCAACCATATGGGCATGAACTGAGTACATAAGTACCAACAAGGGATGTCAAGAACCTCACTGCAAATATGTTTGGCAGGAGAACATACAGTTTTTGACAGCTATGATCACTTGTGTGCTGAGCACTGGATCACTTCACATCTCCATCATTTGACTCCATCAGGAAGTGGTGGCAGCTATAAGCATAGACAGCTACAAGAGGGAATTAGATAAACATATGGAGCAGAGGTCCATCAGTGGCTATTAGCCACAAGGTATAGATGGAAAACTCTGTCCAGGGCAGTGATGCTCTGTATTCTTGGCCCCACCCATCCAGTCCAACACTCTGTCACACAGTGGCCAAAAATACCAGGTGCCATCAGGATGTCCAGCAGTGGGGCCAGGACCCTAGGAGCTCTCCCACTGTTGACCCCCCCCCCAAGCACCAAGAACACAGAGAATCACTTGCCCCAGATTCCCTATCTATACCTTGTGGCTAATAGCCACCAATGGACCTCTGCTCCATATGCTTATCTAATTCCCTCTTGAAGCCGTCCATGCTTGTAGCCACCACCACCTCCTGTGGCAGTGAATTCCATGTGTGAATCACCCTTTGGGTGAAGAAGTACTTCCTTTTATCCGTTATAACCCGATCGCTCAGCAATTTCATGGAGTGCCCATGAGTTCTTGTATTGTGAGAAAGGGAGAAAAGTACTTCTTTCTCTATCTGCTCTATCCCATGCATAATCTTATAAACCTCGATCTCACCCCTTAGCTGTCATTTCTCCAAGCTAAAGAGCACCAAGCACTTTAACCTTTCTTCATAGGGTAAGTGTTCCAACCCCTTTATCATTCTAGTTGCCCTTTTCTCCACTTTTTCCAAAGCTATAATATCCTTTTTAAGGTGTGAGAACCAGAACTGTACACAGTATTCCAAATGAGGTCGCACCATTGATTTCTAAAGGGGCATTATGATATTGGCTGATCTGTTTTCAATACCCTTTCTAATAATCCCCAGCATAGCGTTGGCCTTTTTTATTGCAGTCACACACTGTCTCAACATTTTCAGTAAGTTATCAACTACGACTCCAAGATCTCTCTCTTGGTCAGT
>NW_015177072.1:360244-363315 GCF_001447785.1 Gekko japonicus
GCTCCAATGTGCATCATTTTGCACTTGGCCACATTGAACCCCATTTGCCACATTGACGCCCACTCGCCCATCCTCAACACATCCCTTTGGAGTGCCTCACAATCCTTCCTGCTTTTCACCACCCTGAACAACTTTGTGTCATCTGCAAATTTAGCCACTGGCTAATTAATAGGAAACAGAGAGTATAAATGCTTACCACCCTCCACTGAGAAAATTCCCCATTTATACTCTCTGTTTCCTATTAATTAGCCAGTTTTTGATCCACAAAAGGACTTGTCCTTTTATACCATGATTTTTGAGCTAACTTAGGAGCCTTTGATGAGGAACTTTATCAAAAGCTTTCTGGAAGTCAAGGTAAACAACATCTATTGGGTCCCACTTGTCTACATGTTTGTTCACCCCCTCAAAGAACACTAACAGGTTAGTGAGATAAGATCTTCCCTTACAGAACCCATGCTGAGTCTTCCTCAATAGCTTTTGTTCATCAACATGCTTACTAATTCTTTCCTTAATAACAGTTCCCACCAATTTACCCGGTATTGACGTCAGACTGACTGGCCTGTAATTTCCCAGATCTCCTCTGGAACCCTTTTTAAAGATGGGAGTGACATTAGCTACCGTCCAATTCTCAGGAATGAAGGCAGATTTTAATGACAGATTACATATTTTTATCAGGAGATCTGCAAGTTCACATGTGAGTTCTTTCAGAACTCTTGGACGTATGCCATCTGGGCCTGGTGATTTATCAGTTTTTAAGTTGTCTATCAGTCGTAGGACCTCCTCTCTCATCACCTCAATCTGACTCAAGTCTTTCAACACCCCTCCTGAGGTCAGTGGTTCTGGAGTGGGCAAGCACTTCTCATCTTCCACAGTGAAGACAGAGGCAAAAAATGCATTCAGCTTCCTTCACTACTCCTTTTACCCCTTGGTCATCCAAGGGCCCCACTGCCTCCCTGGCTGGTTTCCTGCTTCTAATGTATTTGAAGAAAGTTTTATTGTTGGTCTTTATGTTTTTTGCTATATGCTCCTCATATTCCCTTTTTGCCTGCCTGATCAGATGAGCCATCCCGAACCAGAGACTTTTAATCTCCTGTCGGCTTTCCCCCAATATAAATGAAGTAAAGAAAGAAAGGGTATAAATGAAGTAAAGAAAGAAAGAAAATATTAGGTAGGGAAGATAGAAAACAGCTGCTCTTTCTGTATGTTTCTGATACCCTGTCAGGGGTGGGGGGGACGAGAAATATTTATGGAGAGAAATATTTCACTTTTTCCAATATGCTGGATGGAGGCTTCTCTTGTACAGAATGCTAGAATTCCCCAACTCATTGCTTGGATCCCTTAAAAACTTAATTTCATGGCACATAAGCTGAACTTGTCAGAGCGTACGGTCAGTAAAATATATGCTTTTCATCTGGCATTTAATGTCCAAAATACCTGATGATTCCCAAGGTGCACACTTCCATTCCCAACTGTGCAATCTGTTCCTGATCCCAGGTAATGCAGGACAGAGCAAAGGTACAACCATTCCACAAACATTAAAAAAGCTGCTAGAAGATTAAAGGCAGTTTGGCAACTCCTAGAGATCAATGCCCTGGATTCCTGCTTCCAAGATGCAAAAATAAGGCTAAGGGATCCCCAACAAATTAATTTTCTGAGGCAACAAAACATGAGAATCCAGAGTCCGTTTGAAAGCTTCCAATGATTTTGCACTTTGTATTTGTAACATATACAGGGCTTCCTCTTTGCAACAAAGGGATTTTTTTTTTAAAAAAAAGAACCAACTTTCAGAAAATGAGCAAGACATATTCAAAGGCAAATAATCTGTAAGCACATTAAGTAGTGGAGCACAGTGTAACTGTACACCCCAAACCACAGGATGGCTCCTGGTTTGAAAACGAAACTCTGTTTAAGAACAGCAGGCCATCCTTTGTGCCTTTTAACAGTGTCCCCCAGACATCAATGGGAGCACCATGTTGACTTGGGCATTACCTAAAGGAAAGACGTCTTGGAAGACACATTGGAGGTGCAGGGCTGGCATCAGCATACCCTGAGGTGGGGCAGGTGCCAGGGCCCAGGACTTCTGGTGGGGCCCACTGCCGCTGACCCCCCAGCCACACACCTCCCCTGCCTCCTGTCTGTACCCATGCTCCCAACCGCCCAGAGTCACTGAGGAAGGGCATGTGGGTGGTACGCAACGGTGGCACTCCTGGTGGCAATGGCAGCAGCACTCTCAGCTACAGACACTGGACAGTGCTGTTGGGGGAAAGGCACGCAGGTGGTGCAGGCAAATGAGCACGAGTGGTGGAAGGGCTTGCCAAGTGGAAGAAGAATGCATGGGCGGGGAGTTGTGGAAGAGGAATGCATGGGTGTTGTCTGTCCAGGGATCCCCCAAAACCTGGAACCAGCCCTGAGGAGGTGGTAGCCCTCCAACGGAGGAGGTCAAGGTAAGATGTTGTTAATAGAAACTCCACACGGGGCTGCGCTTGAAGACAATCTGGAAACATTAGCTCGTGCAAAATGCAGAGGCCTATTCGTTAGATCGAGCTCACCCACCGGGGCCCCATTAACAAGTCCTGAAATCTCTTCACTGACTGCCTGTTTGTGTCCATGTGTGATTTAAAACCCTTCCTGACCTGATTGGCACTTTGGGGGTCAGGAAGCAATTGTTCTCCAGGCCGGTTTGGCCATGGATCCCTGGAGGGTGTTGTTGGACTTTTTGCCTTCTTCTGGGCATAGAGCACAGGTCACGGGGGGTGTGGGGGGAGGTATTTGTGAATTTCCTGCATTGTGCAGGGGGTTGGACTAGATGACCCTGGAGGTCCCTCCCAACTCTGTAGTTCTATGATTCTATGACCTGGGGTCCACATACTTGAAGGACCATCTCCCTCCATATGAACTTGTGTGGAAACTGTGCTTCTCATAACAGGGTCTCCAAGGAGTCCCCTTGCTCTCAAGGACATGGTCTCTCCTTATCTGGACCCAGGCATTTCCTGTGGCTACCCTGTTCTTATATCTTGGAGAGTGGTGCGATTTCAGATGCCGAATGACAAATGTGTGCAAATGGAAATAGC
>NW_015177073.1:0-18696 GCF_001447785.1 Gekko japonicus
GATGGCCTCCACCTCAGAGGGAGAACTGCCCCAACACCTTCACAGTTCTGTGGGCAAGGCACTACTCAAACGGAATCTGTGAGATCCAAGGCCCATTATGAGATTCACATATCAAAATGGCAGTCTCTCCCAATATGAAACTGTGCATCTTCTATGGGTTTCTTTTAAGTTTCTTATGTTTGAAGTCCACTGTATCTCCCATGGCTCAGTCATGGCACCTGGTTCTTTGGAAGTCACCCAAAGAGTTCTGGAGGCACTGTAAAGCCTTCTTATTTAAGGTTGCTTGCAGGGGTAGCTGATTTTTGTGTAGTTGGATGGATGTAAAAAATGTGACAATTTTTCTATCTTTTGCACATGCAACAATCAGCGGTGGTTGTAGAATCATGAGAGTTTGGGAGGCTCTATTTAAGTCAGGCGGCATTTCAAGATGCTGAGGAATCAGGAAGGAAGAGTGTTGGAGGCTGCCTCCACCAAATCCAACGCCCGAGGTCACTGCCTCACCTTATTACAAAGGTAAATAAGTACACCATTATTGTGGGGAGAGATCAAACCAAGAGAGCACAGGATTCTGACTAGGTTTCACTCTTACCCTGTCACACCTCTAACCATACTCATTTTCACTTCATATGAAGGCACTGTCCCACCAGCACGATAAGATTATTACACTGACATAACCTGAGATGCAGTAAGAATGAAAAGTGAAAGATAATCATTTCTTAAAAGGACTAGATAGGACTTTACACTGCCTTCCATCTCAAAGCAACTCCAAACCCCTTTCATTTATTTTCCTGACTGTGTCTCAGCCTTAGTTAATACTGTGTTCTGTGATCTAACTGCTGGCTCCAACACAAAAGGTTTACAGATGATGATTTACCATTCAACTTTCTGCTTGAATAAGCAATTTTCTATACAAAGCTCTACTGTAAACAGGTCAAAACACCCAATATCCACAACCTCTTAAATGGTTGTCAGTCAGCCTACAACTCTGCTGCCCTTGCTTAAGAAAAGCAACACTGTGTTATCACTGAACTAGCACATTCAGTAAAGTTCTCTCCCCCAGCTTCAGGTCTTGGTCAAACTATTACATTCAGGGCCTAGTTCTTTTCAGATCAATCTGAACTATAGCTCAAATGCTATGAGGCATTTTGACATTGTAGTGGACTTTTGACATTGTAAAAAATATGGTTCATCATTCTAGCTCAACCTTTATATTTTTTGACATTAATCAGTTTCTTGAAAACTGCAACACTGTGAAGAAAATTTTGGATCTATTTCTTATTTTCAAGTCACAGTCCCAAACCTTGGACAGACCATCATGCAGTGCCTCACGTGGAAGGACGGCAATTCATACATCAGATGTGTCTACTGCCCCCATCAATATACATCCAGACTCAGAGTACACAATATTGTTTAAGGTTATGGAACACATTATGGAAATTATTCATTTGACTATCATATTTACCTGCAACATTTGTCATAATGTATGAGAAACAAAGGGTTTTTAAGTGGATAGCCATTCTATGGGGAACCAGGGCCCATTGAAGCATTTTATGATATGTACACAATACATATAGTAGGTAAAATCTGGTTCAAGAAAAATATGAGCAGAGGATCATTACAGAAATACCATCGAAACAATGCTCTATTCAGCACGTGTAGCTATAGCGTCTAATTGGAAAGCTGAGGCCATGCCAAAAAATTATGGGACCAATACATAATGGAAAGCATTACAGACAGACTTAATAATAACTCTAGAGCTCCATCTAAATCCTCATTCAGTGCAAAGTGGTTCCCAATTTTAGAATTTCTAGCTAACGAAGAGTACCTACCACCCTCTTGGAAAGATTACTCAAAGTGGCTATAATCCTATGGATCATAATGAGCTGGACAAATTATAATTTCACTATACTAGATCTCTAAACTGTTTGATCATGTGATTTCTCTATACTCCATCTGTTATCTAAGTTCAAAGCACCGGGTCTCTTTCTTTGTAACTCATATTGATTTTGTAGTACTGTCATATCCTTCATTTTATATTGCGTACTCTTATGAGTAATTTAAATCCTACTGTTTTCAAAACTAAAACCTCACAACAAGTTGTTCAAATAGTTCTTAAATTTATTAATACTGTTGGACAAGCTTCTACATTTAAATAGTAGTACTGTATTTGGTATGTATGGACAGTTGTATAATATTCAACAAAGTAAAATTTAAATTAAAAAGAAAAAAGAAAAATACGAGGTTGGCTCCAGCAACACAGGGAACAGTACAAACACATGTAGTATAGAAATGTGCACCTGATGGCTTCCAAAACTTCAAAAATCAAATAATCTTTTTAAACACTTGGTATACAATTGCACTCATTTCACACACTAGCAAGGTCATGCTAAAGATCATACAAGCTAGGCTTCAACAGTACGTGGATAGAGAACTGTCAGATGTACAAAACGGGTTTAAAAGATGTAGAGAAACGAGGGATCAGATTGTCAACATTCGCTGGATTATGGAGAAAGCGAGGGAGTACCGGAAAAACATCAACTTCTGCTTCATTGACTACACTAAAGCCTTTGATTGTGTGGACCACAACAAACTGTGGCAAGTCCTTAAAGAGATGGGAGTACCAGACCACCTCACGTCTCCTGAGAAGCCTGTATAAGGTCAAGAAGCAACAGTTAGAACCAAACATGGAACAACTGATTGGTTTAGAATAGGAAAAGGAGTGTGGCAAGGATGTATATTGTCACCCTGCTTATTTAATTTATATGTAGAGTACATCAATCAAAATGCTGGCCTGAATGAATCACAAACCGGAATTAAGATTGCCAGGAAAAACATCAATGACCTCAGATAAGCAGATGATACTACTCTAACGGCAGAAAGTGAAGAGGACCTAAAGAGCCTCTTGCTCAGGGTAAAAGAGGAGATCGCAAAAGTTGGCTTGAAATTCAACATCAAAAAAACTAATATCATGGCATCCGGCTCCATCACTCCATGGCAAATAGAAAGGGAAGTCATGGAAGCAGTGACAGAATTCACATTCCTGGGATCCAAGATCACTGCAGATGGTGACTGCAGCCATGAAATTAAAAGACGCCTGCTCCTTGGGAGAAAAGCGATGGCAAACCTAGACAGCATAATAAAAAGTAGAGACATTACACTGCCAACAAAAGTCCGCATAGTCAAAGTGATGGTATTCCCAGTAGTAATGTATGGCTGTGAGAGATGGACCATAAGGAAGGCCGAGCGCCGAAGAATAGATACTTTTGAATTATGGTGCTGGAGAAGACTCTTGAGATTTGAGAGTCCCTTGGACTGCAAGGAGATCAAATCAGTCAATCCTAAAGGAAATCAAACCTGACTGTTCCCTGGAAGGACATATACTGAAGCTGAAGCTCAAATACTTTGGCCACCAAATGAGAAGGGAGCACTCCCTGGAGAAGACCCTGATACTGGGAAAGACTAAAGGTAAAAGAAGAAGGGGACGGCAAAGGATGAGATGGTTAGACAAGTGTTACGGATGCAATGAACATGAAACTGAGCAAACTCTGGAGGACGGCAGAAGACAGGAGGGCCTGGCGTGACGTGGTCCATGGGGTCACGAAGAGTCAGACTCAACTGTGCAACTGAATAACAGCACTGTCCCTATTTATGGGTAAACGCTATAATAGAATGGCTTTTAAACTTCAAAGAACCCTTTCCATTAAAAAATCTGCACCACAGAATCCCCATACATTCATTCTGAAGAACATTATCTGGCACAGTTAAAATGGGATTCTGGCCATGTCTCTTTGGCTTCCCAACAAAACATCTCCCCCTATGGATGCACAGATCAGGGTGAAAGAGTTACACGTTATTTCTCAGAGAAGTTAACCCATCAGTATGAGTTTCTTATTTAAGAGTCCCTGATAAGTTTCCAAAGAATTCCAGGGACCTCCAGAACACAGTTTGAAAGCCAATGCTGTAATACATAAAAATAACGTTCATTTACACATTCCTTGGTGTTCAATTAAATTTACTTCCCAAATGTTGGATTGGATGCTGCCACTGGGCACCCTTCCTCTGACAGAAAGAGGCTTGCTCTAGTGGAAAATATCTCTTTTGCTGCAGAAACACCCCACCATTAACAGAAAAGAATCATAGGATCCAGGGCTTTAAAAAACACGAATACAAGTATAAAACTGCAGTTATTTAAAACTGTTTAAAGCTAAAATATTTACAATTGAGTCTGCTCTTTAAGACACACCATTTAACAGCATATATAGCAACTTGCTGCTTTTCAGTTAAGTTGGCACGAATTCATAGAACATCCTTTGGTTTGGAAGCTGAAGCATCTGATGGGAGGAAAAGGAGTTATTCGGCTTATGTCATAGTAGTTTACATCCTCCTTTCCCACTGCTGTCAAGTGAAATGATTTTTAAAGGTCTCAAATAACAGACAAAGAAAACACTAAGAAACCTAAACTTGTAATGCTCTTAACATTATTGTTTGTTAAAAATAGTAGATTGGGAATTCTAAACCACAACAGACGCTATCAAATACTGTATCAAGCACATGTATATTTGCACATGATAAAAGTATCACAGCAATAGGTAACTAAAAGGGACTCAAAATGGAGTAATGCCATAACAATGCAAGCTCTGATGTGCCTCACTGCAATACGTGGAAGTTTGCGTGAAGAGAGTTTAGTTGATTAAACATAAGTCTCCATAACCACGAAAATTACTTGAGAGAGACATGGTCTACTTCACATGAAACATTTGTTTCTCTAACAGCTAAGAAGGATGTGGTTCATCTACATGATGTAACCAAAGTTCTCAGTATCCACTATAGGAATTCCAACTACAATGTTAGTTAGTCCTATTCAAATCTTATCTTGCAATGCAAACAAGTAGTAAGAATTATCCTCCTTCTTTCTCCTTTTCTCATTGGCCACGGGGCAGGGCAACTCAAAGATCTTGCATGGCAATAGCAGATGAGCTATAACATCATCCGTTTTCTTTCTCCCTTTCTTTTTTTTGGGTTGTTTTTTTTTGGGGGGGGGCAAGTTGCAGCCAAGTAATGGTGACCCCAAAGGGTTTTCAAGGGAAGACAAATTCAGAGGTGGTTTGCCATTGCCTGCTTCCATGTTGTAACACTGGTCTCCCATCCAAATACTGACCAGAGCCGACCCTGCTTAGCTTCCAAGATCAGATAAGATTGCACTAGCCTGGCCTATCAGGGTATAACATCATCCTATCCTACCTTACTATAAATACAATACAGAACACAGAGGTGCCTCCACCAATACACATCACTATGGCACAACTGCCGTGAGTCCAGCAACTGACAACAATAAGCCATGAATTTTTAGAAGGCCTAAAGAAAGGGCTGTAAACCTAATGCAGTATCAACACAGACTGCTTTTCTTGTGATAGGTACACACAGAACCCACACAGCAGAGGACAGGCAAGTACTTTGATAATACACAGCTTACCTGAGAGAAAGTAGGCATAGAAAGCCCATGGGTTCCCCAGAAAAGAATTTAAAATCCTTCTAGGAGAAGGGGGGGTGCCAAAGGAGATCACAAATCACCATTAAAAAGCCCCAATGCAAACCATAACAGCAAGCACAGAAAGAACGACACTGTCAGCTCAGCGGGTAAAATAACTGCAGAAAACTGGAGAGAAAAACTGAAATCTTGTCATGGAAAGTGCTGAACTGATCACAAAGCAAAATTGACCTTTCAGGTGTCTGGCCAACAACCATCCTTGATAACCTGGAAAATTTCACAGGCATAGCTTTGCCCTTCTCTGCAGTTCCAAGGGCCCCTCTCCTTCACCAAACTGTTCTATTCTCATCCTAAAGGGGGGGGGGTTTTCTTAAGTGACTGGTAACAGAGAACCCTTGTCTGTAACTTCCCCTGCCTCATAAACCTGAACATGAGAGTCTTGCCTCCTACATGGCACATGCAAGAGCTTTACGTTCTACCTGGAGGCAGCAGCTTGTTTGAGCCTCAGCTAGGAAGAGGTGCGTGACTGAATGAGTGGATGCAGTATACAATGGCTAGTTCCTGGGCAAGGAAAGAAGTGTGCGGTCAGGACAAACCCAGGTATGCAGAGAAGCAAGGTGAGGTGGAAGCAGCCTATATTTGCTCTCAGGACTTTGAATTCTTCCTGCAAGTATACTTGCTCACTTCCATTAGAGTTCCTGCCTTGGGACTGTATATCTTACTAACATCTTTCCCCCTGCCTCTGCATTTTTCTTTCAGCTTAACTAGAGTTGAGGAAAAGCCAGCTGGAATCTCTTACTGTGTTTGCTCACATCCTTGGGGGTGGGCTATGCCTTACTACAGCTGCTCAATTGTACTGATGTGTGGGAGAGGGGATTGTTTTGAGAAATAAGGAAGCTGGTGATTGGAATAAGAGGCTGCAAAACTTAGGTCCCCATACAGGGTAGCCAAGTCAAATTTCAAGAGCAAGGATTGCCGTGGAACTGGGGGACTTGAAACAAGAAGAGACCTATATAAAATTTCATGGCTCCATGAACTGCACTCTTAAGGAAAAGAGGGGCATTTGGAAAGCAGACTCTGTTGTGGTTCATAACATTTTCTGGCTATGAATGCCATGGAATAGCTTTGCTAGTCCAGCAAAAAGAAATAAGCAATCTCATGGCACCTTAATTTACTGAAGCTAAATTTCACTTCCTAAAACACATCTGATGAAATGGACATGCAAGTATATGCTTCAATACATTTGCTAGTCTCTGAGGTGCCAAGGCTCCTTTTTGTTTCTAGTTATGAGCAAAAGCTAAAGAACCCTTCCTAGATTCAGGTCGGTAGCTGTGTTGGTCTGAAACAGCAAAACAAAGTTTAAGTCCACTGACACTTTTAAGACCAACAAAATTTTATTCAAGGCATAAACTTTCAAGATGCATAAGTAACTGGATGATTATAGCTAAGATTGGATTAAGGCAGTTGGTAAGATTTGTGAATGCTAGTAAATTAGCATCTTGACTCTAACTAGTCCTTCCTGGCAACTAACCCCCCACTCTCTCTCTACCTATATGTAGAGGCTGAGGAAATTCTGTTTCACTGTATCTGAAGAAATGTGCTTGCACATGAAAGCTTATACCTTGAATAAAATTTTGTTGGTGCCACTAGACTTGAACTCTCCCTAGAGTTTGAATACATGCCTTTTATCCCAGAAGACAGTTCATCATACTTATAAAGATATAATTTCAGTCTCAAGTACTGAATATGAAAGCTACAATCATAAACACACTTAGTTGGAAACAGGCCCTATTAAAATCCATGGCACTGAATTTATATGCTACTTTTCTCCCCAATGAGTACCCAGAGCAGTTTACAACATTCTGCCCTTCTCCATTTTATCCTTGCAACAAGCCTCTGAGCCACCACACCACACTGGCGAAGAAGTATTGCAATGTTTAATTGATTTTCATATATTAGATTAAGCAATTAAATGATCTGCATCAATTAAAAATGTGCCCATGATTAATTTGATAGCAGAGTTTAAATATATAGGTAAGCACTTATTAGAAACAACTGGTGACCGGTACTATTATACAAGCATATTCTCTCTCTTTCACCCACATTGGGGGGGGGGGGATGCCTCCTCTAAGACAGTGATTTCTGTGAACTATGAGTGCAAAATGAAAACCCATGAAAAGAGGTTAAGATTAGGTTGTTGTGCTAGCAATAATTAGAAGAAGTGGTCATAATGAGCAATGAAGGCTGAAAAATTAGTCTAGCTCCTAAATTCTATGCAGGCTCTTAAATACAAAGAAAAGTTTGTATTTCCTTTTATCTCATAAGATTCCTAAGATCACTTATCAAGTAGCTAGACTTTGTATACTGATACTGAGGTTACAGAAACTGTATTTTAATTAGGTTCTAAATTTTACTCTTTTTATTTTGTATATTCTGTATGTAAAATTTGTCTTATTTTTTTCTATAATTATTCTAATTATATGTACATGGCTAGGCTAGCAACCATAATAATAAATTCGTTCATTCAAGTACATTTTGTCAGGGCGTGCATTAGAGGAAAAGATGAACAAGGACTACAATAACACAGGTTCTTTCTTCCACAGAACAAATCCCTACCAACACAATCACAATCACATCATGGGGTTTTAGGAATCTCCCATGGACTCAGCCACACAGACTGTGTGTGGCCTTCATACAGAGAGAACAGTTCTGTGGGACACCATGGATTTAGCATATAAGGTTCCAAGTTATAATCATTGTCTCCCATTAGGAAAGATTATGGGGAACTGTCCATTTACCCATACATATAGCCATATTTGAAAAACTACAGTAACACAGCCTACCAGTTGCATCAGGTTATGAAAACATTAGCCCCATTTAGCTAGTGGCCTGGCTCTGACATGCCTCAGGATGCTTTTTATCTTGTCCTTCATTCCATGCAAACCACACCTCCCTATATGCTTATTTGGCTGTTATTGCCCCAACAGACCACCATCCTCTTAATGCAGCTTGTTCAATTTATCACTCCAGCACTATCCAAGGAGCATGTGACCTCTTTATCAGTACTCCAGTGGCCAAAGTGTAGATAAGATAAAGATACTGAGCTCTAATGGGCTCCCCGCCTCCTCCCACACAGTGTCCCAATGCTGAATAGAGCTGGGGGTGCAAAGGCAGAAAGATTCCTGTCTTCATTAATACAATCACACAACTGGAACAGTCAAAGCTCTTATTGAACAGCATCAGTGATGGGAATGAGTTCTGGAAGTAAGACAGATTAACAGAGGTGCCAACCTTCTTGTTCTAGCTGGGCTTCCATGCCTTTGAAATCTATATGCCTGACAGCAGGGTTATATCTGCAGCTTTCCTTTTCACCATTTCCTCACTGCTAAGTAAAGCTGCTTATTGTACAGTAGCTTTCAAAGATACAGAAGTGTCTTTTCTGTGGTAACAACGATAGACAAATATTTAGCATGTCATAAAGGTTTTTAAAAACACGCAATATAATCTAAGAAATCAAATACAATTTGAAACCCAGAGAAGAACTTGGTGTTTCTTTTTAAAATAAACTTTAATAATATATTCCCCCAAGAAGAAAACACAGCATTTGCATATCAGAAAGGGGGAGAAAAAGGAGTCTTACTTATATCTCTCTAAACTCCAGAAAGATTTTTAAAAGGTCTAGACAACAATAAAAAGTTACGGGTAACTTTAGAAAGAGATCTTGAGGTGTACAACATAAATTTGAATCATTTCATACAACAATCTTTATGCATTGTAAAACTGCAGGCACAAAACATTACAACTCAGAGCAAGTCAAATATAAAAACACAGTTTTCCATGATGCATGCAATACAACACTCACTGGCAGGGGGAAGAGCACAGGAGGGAAGGGGAGACAGCAAAATCAAATAGTTCCTGGCAGAAAAGATAGATTATTTTCTGAACACAGCTCTGGTTGAAATGAACCCTTAACAGCTAGGGGGGCTACCTAAGAGGTTTGCCCAAATGTTGTCCCCACTTCTGAGACAGCATCGCCTATGGCAAATTAAACTGAGGACATGACAAATATCCCTTGAAAAGAGATCTCTCTAGGGTTGCCAACCCCCCCCCCCGGTTTGCCAGGGGTCCCCTGTTTTGGGGGGGTTCTACCCGCCGCCGGCCAGATGGCCAGCGGGGGAAGCCCCGCCTCCAACACCCACCCCTCTCCCTTCTCTCTTGAGAGTGGTGGCTGCCTTTAAGTGCATGGAACCCGTGTTTCCTCCCAAGCCCAATCTCCGCTTGAGATCAGGCTTGCAGGGAAATGCCAGCTTCGTGCACTTAAAAGGGAAACGCTTTGGGAACTTGCAGTCATACTGAAACTGTAGGTCTCTGTGGCAACTCATGGGTAAAAAGCTGCAGCCTCACAACAGGTCGAATTACCTTTTTCCCCCTTTAGTTTAAATTGATTTTGGCCCAATCAGTACTAGGGAGTTATTCTATCACTGGAGTCCTAGTGCCTTGCGTAACTGTTGTTTCATTTCCTGTTTCCATAATTTTCTATCTGCAGTCTTGGAAAGGTTTATAATCTTGGCATCTTTAGATGCATTCACTGAAGTTGGTGTTGAAGAGATTGGATCGAGAAGTTGAGGTGTTTCTGTTGAGGAATGAGTAGCATCCTGCCAGTCCATGGTTTTGGTGAGAGATGAGGATGGAATCAATAGAGAGTTGTCCAAAATTGTAGCTTCCTAACGTATCCCATTGCTTAGTTCTGGGGGATTCCAGAGATTTACCAGTTCTTGTCATTCATTAGAGGAGTATTCAACTGCATTAAATGCATTTGAACAGTTATCGTTTGATTGTACGTTAGCTGAAACAGATGCATTTAATAATTTCTCATTTCTAACCCAGTTGGTCATAGATTGTTCTGTCCCCTTCGTGGGGAGGCTCTTTTGAATTTTCTGTCGAGTATGCAACAGTAAGGGTTCCTTAGGACTCTTCTGATCTAATTTCAAGGGGTTCTGCATACAAGCATCAGAGCATGATTAGAAATTAACTGTCTTTTTAAGCAAATACCCATTAAAGGATTTAAGCATATCTTGCATTTGCTCCCTTGTAGAGGACATTTTATTAGCGTCCTATTACAATAATGGTTTTTTCCTTTCCTCAGTGAACACTCTTATAGGATGTATGTGAAATAAAGCAAGAAAATTCCTCATTTTTAGCAGCATATGGGGAATGGTAGTTTGTCTAAATGTTCATAATACTGTCCAAACAAAATTAATACTTGGAAGTCTCATTATCTGCTCAAGATCAACTGAGTGTGACTCAATACAAAACAGCTGATCCAGTGATCGAACAATCTCCCTTCTGTTCACTCACTGACCTCGGTTTAGGGATTTTCTTGCAATTAACAATACTATTTGACTATTTTGCAAAATTAAGTTACCTGTTGCTTTTTTGGTTGGATACACTATTTCATTAGTTCGAAATTTAGAAGTAACTGATGGAGATTTTCCACTCCTTTGTTTTTTGTCTGGAAGAACTTTCATCTCATCTCTTAAAGCATCCAACTTAGTTGAGATTAAGTTATTGATATACAGCCACCACGGTGTCCACTATGAGTATGCACTGATCTCCTACTATTTTTAACAAATCATCCTTAAATAATCCTTCCACACTTTCTTCCACAACAACCAAATCTAAATCAGCAGACATTAAATTAACTGCCAGGTGGTAGGCAACTTCTTCTCTTTCTCCCCCAGCCATATCAGTCCCACGGGGATATTGGGGGGGGGGGAGATGGCATTTGAATATTTTGTTCTTCTGGTTTATCTGAAACTTTATATCTGTTAGTAGAAGGGGAATGTAATTTCAAGTTATAAGTGTGTGTTTCTTTAAATGTTTGGTAAGTTTCAGAAGAACAAGGGGGTGAAAGAGGGAGATGAGTGAGTGAGATGATTGGTAACTGAATGTGGGCAGAGCTACGAAATGTGTGTGTGGAGACAAAGAAGGCAGAGTGTTCAGTTAGCTGCTGACTGAACACTCTGCCTTCTCTCGCCACACACACACTTATTAGCTCTGCCCACACACCCTCAGTCACCAACCAATCACCTCACTCACTCATCTCCCTCTTTCACCCTCCTTGTTCTTCTGCAACTTACCGATCATTTAAAGAAGCACACACTTATAACTTGAAATCATTACAGGGAAGTAATTAGTAATTCACTCACCAGTTCTTCCTGAAATGAGTCATCGATACACAGTTGTTTTGCCGACCTAGGGGTGGATGATAATGGCATACCAAAGTTCTTCCTACTTCATACATATTGTTTACCTTTTCCCCCTGGCCCCTTCTGTTCCACATCTGCTAATTAATCTGTTTCTATCACACAGCTGTTAGTTGCGGCTGCTTCTCCACCACTGGCCTCAGTCTGTTTGCACTTAACAAGTAAATTTAATTTGTGCCAGCTATCATTAGAATATTTCTTGTTTGAGTTGTAGTTGAACTTGTACTGCAGCATTATTCAATGTATTCAGTGAGAAAAAGAGGATTAAAAGGTAGAGCCCTGAACAAGCTGCTGCTGCTCTGCTGCCATCTAAGAAACTTTACATTGATTCAGATTCAGAAGAACTTGGTGCTTGAGCAACACTACAATTCACCAAAATAATTAACTGAAGCCAAACACTTCACAGTTTTAACACTGAAGAAACGGAACACTGGACTTACCATGAAGGTTCATTTTATTTGAAACAGAGAAGGACACCCTGGAACATTTCAGCATTCTCCTACCCACAATTCTTGGAGGCAAGAAGTAGGTGGATCTTGCAGTGTCCAGTTTGGAGAGGGAGAAATACCCATGAACTTCAATTTAGTGGCAAGCAATGTTCCCTCTAAGCTGTTGAGTCTTGTGAGCAAAAATTCTACGTTGTGAGCTACTGGCATTAAAGTTGTCAGTGAATGAGCAATTTGGCTACTGCATAAACTAGTTTGCTCTGGAGCCATCCTTCCTGAGCTAAGACAAAAATGTGTGAGCCGGAGGCTAAAAAACTGTGAGCTAACTCACACTAGCTCACACTAACTCAGCTTAGAGGGAACATTGGTGAACCAAATCAACTGCATTATCTCCCTCACTAGGTTAGGACATCGCAAGTAAAATCCCTAAGAGATGGCATGTTTATGACTTATGAAAACTGGTGAATTAAGAGATTAAATCAGAAAAAGAACCAAGAAATAACACTGGTAAACAGAAAAATATTATACTGAGCAATATCTAAAAAATCCAACAAACCTAAGACTACATATAGCTAAGTCCTCAGGAGGTGACTAAAACATCCAACAAGATGCCAGGAATAATGTCTCCACAGGGAAGAATGGGGTTCAGAATTTCCTTCTCTATCAAATAAAATGAACCTCAGCAGTAAGTCCAAGTGTTTAATTTTCACCTGAGGAGAATATTCCAGAACATTCACAATGCTACCAAGCAGTATGCCCATTCAGGAAGGGAGTATCAGGCTGTCTGAGAAGAAGGTTCAGACAACTCACTGGAAAAGCCACTGCCCAAAAGCCACATCAGCTGAAATTGATCATTGGATACTTACCATGAAGGGTCCTTCTCCTCTGAGGAAAGGAGGACATCTTGATGGATAATTCCCACCACCCAATCAGGGAGGCAGGAACAATTTTTTTGACCTCCTATCTCTTGCCTGTGGGAGTCACCCTCTTCAGTTTGGTAAATCCGAAAGCAGTTAGCCTATAATGTCAACTCTAGGAACAAGAACGCATGGACAAGAATACAGCAATACCACAGGTAAGAAAAAACAGGCAATTGATATGATTGAGACAAGAAATACCTGCTGAATAACTAGTTTGACAATGACTTCAGGATGTCTTCCTTTCTTCAGAGGAGAAGGACCCTTCACAATAAGAATCCAATGGTCTGTTCTCCCTCTGAGGTGGAGAACATCTTGATGGGACCCTCCCAAAGCAGTGTCCTCAGTTTTGTGGTAGGTCATTATCAGTGTCTCAAATGGTGGCTTAGTAAATGTCAAGAGAATGGTATGAAGATTCCATGTAGGGAATTTGTGAATCTGTGGCAGATCTCTCAAAGCCACTCCTCAGAGGAAACGCTGCATGTGAGGATGTTGCAAAATACTTGTGACTTTGACTTGACTTAGGATCATGACCAAGGCTTTGAGCTGTCATTTGAGAGTGGGAAATTTTATCCCTCTTGTGACTCCTTCTAGAAGGAATGCCAATATTGAGTTAAGTGGTGGTTTCAGTGGGTCAACCGCTTTCCACTGTGTGTTATAAATTTTATTTGTTGATAGTCTCCTGGAAGCCAGAAGGGTCTCTGTGGCATCAGCATCATTCGCTAGGCAGAGGAAGTTGCTTCTTTTAATCTCCATACAGTCAAGTGCAACCTTCCCGGTTGTGGATGCCCAATGGGTCCCTGATATATACACTGGTAACCTCCAGGGAGGTGCCATCAGCATCTCCTGGAGGACCAAAAACCATGGTCAGTGTGACCACAACAGGGCCACTAGTGGTATTTGATCTTCCAGAGTACCTTGGGAATAATCGGAATGAGTCTTTGGCTATGGAGAGGTGAAAGTGCCTGTTGCCTCTGCCCTGGGGTGAAAGAGTTGGTGATTTGTTCGGGATGCAATGAGATCTATCTGCCGTAGGGCGAAGTGCCAGTTGATCTGTAGAAAAAAAATCCCTCTTGATGGATCACTCTCCCTCTTGGACCACTTGTCTGGATCACTTGCCTGCTGAGCCAGTCTGCTTGATTATTAGAAATCATTTTATGTGTTCTACCCAAATTGAAGTCAGATTTTTTTCTGCCCAAGAAATTACCTTTATTGCCTCCTTGTATAGGGTGGGTGATCGCAACCCACCCGTTTGTTTATTAATGTTTGGCTGATATGTTGTCCATCCTTACTAGGATGTGAGAAGGAGCTATCTGAGGTTGGAATTCTCTTAATGTGAGATCTGTGGCTCTGAACTCCAGAATGAAGGTGCTCAGTCTCAGTTTTGGCTCAGACTACTGACCCTGAACTGGTTTGTTGTCCATTGTTGGCCCCCATCCTAATGAGCTGGCATCTGTAAAGATCTGTCTTATCTCCAACATCCAATAAGTCTTGTCTTGGAGTAATTTGGACTTCTTGTCTACTATAGTAGACTGATATTTACTGGGTTTCAGACTTGAAAGGCCTTACCAGTCGCTGTAATTGTCAAGTGTGCAGTCATCCCCTCTGGGTTGAGTCTATGCAGGATATTAGCAGACCTGAAAGTTTGGTCAGGGTCATCAAGAAAGTAGATCTACTCACGATCACAGGCTTGGACTTCTCTCTGATTTCCATGTCTTCTGGACAAGCAGAGATAAGCAACTGACTGTTGTATTGATGATGCCCAGAAGCTCTAGCCGTTGTACTGGGTTCAGTGAGTTCTTCTGCAGGTTTATGCTGAAGCCGTGAATTTGTAGACTTTGAATAGTCACCTTCGTATCTGCTAATGATTTGACTATGAGGATGGGCCTGATTAGTAAGTCATCTAAAAAAGGATGTATGTGGATCCCCTGTTCTGTTGATAATCAGATTGATCAGAACCCTTGAGAGGACTCTCAGAGCAGTTGAGATAGTGAACTGGAGTGCCTTGAATTGACGGAGATTTTCCCCAATGCAGAAGCAGAGATATCTCCTATGCCTTGGAAGAATTGGAATGTGCAGTTATGCCTCTTTAAGGTGTATGGACATGAAGAAATCTCCTGGTTGTATGGCTTCTGCAATGGATCAGAGTGTTTTCATCCTGAAATGTCTCAATATGATGGACTCATTGAGGAATTTTAAAACCCAGGATGGCCCTCTAGTCCCCTTTCTTCTTGGCACAGTAAAGAAGACAGAGTAAAAAACTCTGCATCCCTTCTCCAAAATGGAACAGGCTCAATGGTGATAAGGTGTTGGGTTGCCTAGGCAATCCTGAGGCATTTTTCTGATTTCTTAGAATGAAGTATTCCAGAGGAGGGTTGGAAATTTCTACTGTGTAACCCTTGGTGACCAACTCCACAGTTCAGAGGTCTGTTTGAGACTGCATCCAGACTTCTTTGAAGTGGAATGGTCTTTCCCCTCATCAGAATCAAGGATATGTCATACTTTGGGGTGCTTTCCATCCTGGTTGGCCCTCTCTTATCTGTTCCTGGGCTACTTGGCAAATCTGGAGTTAAAACCTCCTCTTCAGAGGAAGGATCTTGATTGATTCCAGTTCAATCTCCTTAGATCCTGTTTGGATCTTGGCAAGGCAAGTTGGGAACAAAAGGAAGGACCTCCATACCTCTGTCTATCCAAACATCTCCGTGTCTTTGGTAGCACCTTCTATTTGTCCCTACTTTCCACCAGGATTTTTGTGCAAGCAACCCCCAAATAATCTATCTCCCTGTAAGGGTATGCCATCACATCAGTCTTAGAATGGAAGTCAGCTTGCCATGCCAGAGTCAGAGGATTCTTCTTGCTGCAGCAGCCAAAGACATGGCTCTGGATAAAAATATTAGTGAGACCAATGCTGTGTCTGCCATGAAGGAGGCTGCCTTAAGAATTCTGTTGGCCCCTTCCCTGAGGCGCCTATTGGAGTATTTTTTTTGTCCAGATTGATAGCCACAGCATCATGATCTTTCCAGTGCAAAATCTGCTTTTTAACTAAGCTGTTGCAAATGGTGCCTTGATCACCTTCTGATATTAGGCTGAAGAACTACAGTTCTATATAGGAGCATCCACCAGTGGAACCTGCAAGAACTGATTAGCAAACAATGGTAAAGCATACAACTTCTTGACAAACCCTGGGTACTGCCTGTTTGCTAAAGGTTTGACCCACTCATATTTTAATGGCTTTTCAAAGAAAAAATTCTTTATTTCCCCTGTGGTCAAGTTTTCTGATTACAGTGTGCAAGGTTTTTCTTCTTTCCTGCTGGGAACTCTTGATCGTCTGACACAGTGAGAGCTTTGACAGGAGGTACTGGTAGTCCTCAACCTTAAGGAATCTATTATTATTATTATTATCATAATCATCATCAGGTATTTCAATGTCCTTCTCATCTTGATTGTCTGCCAGAAACTCTCCCTCCTCTCTACTGTCAGACTCAGTGCCAGGAGAAGAATCTGGGTCTCAGCCCAACATTCTGGCTATCTCTCTCTCTCTTTTTCCGTTGGCAGATCCATTTTGTGCTGCCTTGGTTTGCCATTTAGTAGTCTCTTTAATTAATGAGTTCCTCCTTGAATTGGCTTGTCTTGGTGAGGAATCAGAGGAAGGGCAACTGGATACGGGTCTGTTCTAAGATTATCTTGCTAACGGAAACTCTCAGTTTCTTCCCTCATTGTCTTATTAAAAAACTGTGGAGGGAAATTAAAAGGCCTGAAGGCTGTTACACTGCTGATCCATTGACCTTCAAAAACGTTTGCCGGCTCTACTGAGGTTTGGATAGGGTGCTGCCGATAGCTCTCACTGGTTCCAGTATCCACCCTGCCTTGTGGATACTATAGGCTCCTTTTTTGCAGCCTCCTGCTGAGCCTTCAAAATGGCTGCCACTCATAATCAGCAGGCCAGATCCTCCAGAACAGTCTTTCGAGTGCAGCATTTTTTCGCACACGTTTGAGGCTCCTGAGCAGGCAGCTCTGCAATCATGGCTAAGGCAGCCCTGTTAGGGTCCGTGCCCACACGTCCTAGGATCCTTCTGGTTCATGCCACTATGGAAGCCTCCAACTCCATGTTGGAGAGGAAGCCATCGCTGTCCTCTCTGGGATCTGTAGCTTGAGCAGCTGAGCAGGCACGCTATGCAAGCCATTTGTAAAAAATGGTTGCCACTCAAACGCAGATTGTTGTCTTAGCTCTCTTCCTTCCTGAGCCAGGAGATGACAGAGGAAGGATTGAGAACTCTTGAGAGTTCCAAAACCTCTTTTTCCAAAAAAAAAAAAAAAAGGGGGCTGTGGGTCAGAGCATCATCGTATCTTTCTGATAAACCTAGAGACCTTAGGCCCCTGGTGGCGAACCTATGGCACAAGTGCCAGAGGTGGCACTCAGAGCACTCTCTGTGGGCACGCACACTGTCACCCCGGGTGGCCCCCGATTGGGCAGTCTGAACGGAGGGTGGGGGCCATGTAAGGCAGACATCGAGCCAGCAGGGGAAGAGAAGCCAGATGTGCCCCGTGACTCCCCTTCTCCTCCGAGGCGACTGACTGCGATGAGCAGCACCAGCAGCAGCCTGCAGGAGGGAGCACCTGCCCGAGTGAGTGCGCCTCTCTGCGCCCCAAGCCCTGCCTGGCTGGCGCCTTGCCTCCTCCAAGCCTGCAAGCAAGTGCCTCTCCTCCCCCTCCGTCCCGTCCTCCGCCAACGTCAGCATTGTCATCTTCATCCCTGGGAGGAGGGTGGGCAGCCCAGCCTCTGCCGCCTTCCCACCACCGCTCCCCTCCCTCCAGCATGCAGGACTCATGGTCAGGGGGCGACAGCGGCTCCTCAAGGTGGGTGGGTGAAGAAACGGGCGTTGGCGTTGTTGTGGGAGTTGCAGGAGGTCTTCGGGCTTAGAGGGGGGTTCGGGGGGGCTTACCATCGCCTCTGGTCTGCTGCTTGTTCCTGGCTGCTGGCACGACCAGGTGGGTGCCTGTTCTGATTCTTTCTCCTGGCTTTTCTGTTTGCCGGGGGGGGGGGTTGTGGAATGCCTATTGGATATAATGGCAGCTAGGAATGCCCAACTGACTTGCATGGGCTCCATTGAAATGCATTACAGTACAAGTAGAGTTGCAATAAAAACGCAAAATCGATTTTCCATTAGGGTGCAGAAGAGCAGTGGTAGAGTGGTAGAGAAATGCAGATGCTTTGCCATTGTTACTGCCACAAAAAGGCACAAAAATTTGCATTTAACTGTGCTTGGTCACCTTCCAAGTCACCTGCCCTTCTACTATCACCTCACTTCTCATTAACCAGTGAACGCTGTAAGACGGAAGAGGATATTTAGGAGAAATCACATCTACTCTCTGGGTCATCCCTGTATGCCACAAGTCAACAAGAATTCAATAGGAGTGCCAGCCTTATAAGAATTAAAACTCCCCCAGCACCCTCAGGAAACCACCTGGATCCATCAGCCTCTGAGAATAGATAAACTTCGTCACCCATCCTGCAGGTGTTTCAAGTCCCTGAAAATCTCACCAAGTAATGGCCTGTCCATGAAAATTGAACAGCAGGA
>NW_015177073.1:18735-27933 GCF_001447785.1 Gekko japonicus
GGAATTATAATATTCTGATGCTCATTTGCGATCTAAATCCAATCAACCACAGAATTAAGTAACTCCCAAAAATGCAAGCTTTCAAAAAAGAAGAGCTGCAAGCTTAATACTTAAGTATAAAGAGATCTGCTAACTCTCCCTTTGTTTGCAGATCTCTTTCACATGTCAGGAGTAATAGGCAGAATTCTGAACACAACTAATCCTCCTACATTAACAGTCACACCACAATGTACATAAAGCCTTGAGAAGACAAGATTGCTCCTTTGTGATTTTTTTACCCTCTTAATTTTGGTGTCATAAATAAAAGGGTTTTAATTTGTTTTTTCTAAGATTACTTTCAAAGTATGCATGCGCTTCCTTTGAACAGATGCATCATTTTTTGGATTAAACATTGTTAGACAACTAAAATAAACTGAAGGGGAGAGAGATAGGGGGATTGTGGCTAATAACAGCAACCAATGAAAAGAGCAGTCAATCAGCTGCTGTTCTTGTAGATGTTCTGCTCAAATTAAGGGAACAGAACTCAGTAGGATGCACCATCACTTGAATGTCATCTGCTTTAGAGACCACACAACAGTAAATGGTATGACCACAGTAAATGGTATGCCCACAGGAACTCATCCAGTGATATGGGTTGTCTGGAAAAAAATTAAAATCAGAAAATTTTCTGGAAAATCATACAAAGGCCTAAATAGAGCATGATATGATATAGCCTGTTTATTTTTACTTATACAAACAACATTCTTCACGTTAATTAAAGTATTTGATTGGGGGGGATCAAGTGGTGTTTAAATAGTGTTCTCACGCAAATACAATTTTTATACAGAAATTATTTTTATTGGAATAATACTTAAATTTAAAGCCAATGAAATATGAACGTCCCTCCCAATGTATAAATTTAAGAAGGACAAAACTAAGAAACTAAGAACTGTTTAAGCACTAAATTTAATACATCCAGAGCTATGCAGGAAACTCCATAGACATGATTGTCTGCTCCTTTGTTTCAACACGCTTTAACTCTCACCCACAGAAGTCACTGGAGCTTGCTTTACATGTTTCATATCAGACTGCCCAGTAGAATACACTTTCCACTTTGTGAGAGACCTGCAAGTAAAAATTTTAGCTTTGCTTTAGTCAATCAGGTGAATTCATAACTTGATTTTGTTTTTGGATTATTTTATGTATTTGTAATTTTATCCCACTCCCCAGTTTACATATCAATAAATCATGCATGTACTCTTTCTCTCCTATAATTCCTAGGGATAATTATCAGAAAAAAACTTTAGTTACAGACTTCAAACTGCCAGGCTTGCCTAACATTATATTGGCAACATCTATTCATTGCAATTTTAGGAAACAATAAATCTTTAGAAATAGAAAACTTTCCACTGAAAAACAAAGCACTGGAATTTTTTCTGCCCTTCCATGCACAAATACACATACATAAGGTTTTTTTTTAATGCCTTATTGTTATTCGGGTAGCCAAAGATATTATTTTGCTGTTCACTATTGGTAGAATCAGTGAAACAACATTCTGGTAGATATCAAGTACTAAGTTCTGAGAATTCAGTAATGTCAGTGTGAGCTCTCTCCTGTTCACTCCTGGCCCTTCCCCCCTCTGCCGTTGTCCCAGGGACACTGAGGTTTCAGAACTGGGAGGGCCTGGGGTTGTCTCCTCCTTTGGTAGCCTACTACTGGTCACAGTCACTCTTCTCCCTGGCACAGGCCTCTCACCAATCCTCCTCGACCTCAGCTGCTTGTCCCTTTTTATCCACGTGCCCCCTTTCACTTGAGTGTGTGGTAGATTCTCTTGTCTGTCTCCTCCCCTCGTCCACTGGCTTGCCTGTCCCCCTTTTAAGCTCTCTTCCCTGTTCCCTAGCTCTTCCCCTTTGTCTTTTGTGCCCGTGTGTCTTCCCTGGTGTGAGTGGGTGTGGCTGTGCTCAGAGTTCTCTCTCTTCTTCCCCAATGTTCCTGCCAAAGGTAAGTTAAATCTGGTATCCCTTCCCCTCTCCCCTTTTCCCTAGTTCTCTTGCCCAAGCCTGGCCATGGGAAGGCTCCTGCTTCAGAGCCTTGGGAGTCCTGTCCTGTATCCCCTGTAGTAGCCAGAGCAGGCTTCACAGGCCCTCATGAGGCAGGCCACCATTTCTCTGTGGCGGTGGATTCTGTCGGGGCAGCCTTGCTTGCGGCCCTGCTGGCCTTGTTTCCGTCAATGGCTTCCCAGGTGGCTAGGGGGGCCTTTTGGGGGGCGGCCTCACTTACTGTCCCACCAGTCTTGCTTGCAGCCCTGTCAGCTCAGGAAGACCAAGGCTGAACAGGCAGTGCCCATCCACTAAAGATTTTCACCATTTTCTCCACCACTGGACCTGCCAAGTGCGGCCTGTTTTGCCAGATTCTATCTTGGCTCAGGCCCTGATTATTATTCCACTAGGCTCTACCCGCTGGCCTGCTAGATTTTGTTTGGTCCTGCTAAATTAGACCAGTTTATGGTTTTAGTCAAAAACTGACAAGCAACTACTATTAAAATGACAGATAACTGTAACATTGTCAGCCATGGACAGCAACAGCTACAAAATTAGGAAATTACTGAGGCACACTCTTTTCCAAGTTCAGAGTCCCACCAGAAAAGGCTAACAAAATAGCTATGCCATCCAATGAGACTTAGAGGCAGCCAAATTCAATATTTTTGCAAAAATGGCTGAAGGGGCACCATATATACTTCATTACTATGATGTTCTTGGACTCATGAATAAGAAAAAATATTCCAGAAGAACATGTGACACCTATAACATCTATTCATTCCGTCTTATTACTTTTCTCCAAGATAATGAAATAATACTGTAATATCTGTTCCCAAAATTTGGGTATTTCATCAGCTGCTCTAGAAAATCATCTAGCAAGTGGTTTTCAAACTATGTTCCAGGGAATCCTCGGACTTCTCAGAAGCTTATCAGGGGTTCCTCAATGAGCGAGTCAGTAATGACACACAAGTTTCCTTGAAAGTTAACTTCCTCACCACCATCAATCTTTGCTGCAATGTACAGCTGAAGGAGTGCATTAAGGTGTACTAACAACTTATAAACAGCAACAATAAGGCTTAATAGGCCTGGTCCACACACTGCAGGAATTGAATCTGCCCAAGAATGCTCTGTAACACACAGCTGTTCCTCAGAGGACTAGTCAGCACAGAAAAAGTTCCCTACAGTGTGAAAGTTTAAAAACCACTGCTCTAGTAGCTAACTGTATATGTTTAGGCTTACTACAAGAGGCGGGACCCGTGATACTCATGGGGAAGAGGTATTTCCTGTGGCTCCCGGGTGGCTCGCCTGCTGAAGCAGCAGGAGCTCCCCACAGAGGAGGACGCAGCAGCGGCTGCGGGTGAGCCCAGCAGGCGGTCCGTTGGGCTCACTAGGATTCCCCCCCCCGATGACAGCAGCAGCAACGGCTGCAGCTAGCCACCAGCCCTCCAAGGTCCCCCCTCAGCCACCACGGCCGCGAGCAGCAAAGGCAATGAGCCCTGTGCAGTTCTTCTCCCTCCCCCGCCACCGCCAGCAGCAACAACGGCAATGGCCCCCCCAGCAATGGCCGTGGCTCCCAGCCACCGGCTGCCAAGGCTTCTCTTCTCTTCCCGCGCCGCTGCCAGCAGCCGCAATTCCTGTTGGTAAGTGCTTTCTCTGCACATGTGCAGGGAAGGCTCTTTTAGTTTTGGGGGAATTTAAATATCCCCCGTAATTTTTTCCCAACTTTTTAGATTTTTCTGCACATCTGGGGATTGCCTCAAATATGCAGGAAAATCTCCCTGCCCCCCAGGTGCCCCAATGTGCGGATTTAGATATCCACACGCTGGGGGCATGTTGGGAATTAGATATATAGATATTATAGAGCTCAGTTCCTATTATAGTCACAGTGGCTGGAATACAAAGCAGGAACAGAAACTCTTTTTTAACACATGTGCTTGGTAGATTCAAGGGACTATTGCATTTAACATATACCACCATAAAAATATCATCTTTCATCACCATGTCTCAATAATTAATAGCCTCATAAAATGCCTACTGCTCATAATCCAGTCTCATATTGGTCCTCCTCACTTAAGTATTTCCTATGGTGTCAGAATGGAACTCAATGAATTCCAGGCCTGGTCACGAGAGCACCAAGACATTTCATTGTGGCAAGCAGTATTTCAGCAATTCTCAGTAGAAATACAAGGGGGTAGATCCAACCAGCTATTACATTGATTTTTAAAAGGATGAAGCCCCCTCCCCACTTTGATCACCAAAATTGTTATGTTTGGAATCTTGCAACCTGCAGAGGCAATAGCAAGGAAGAACAGAAAGTATAATAAGAGTGGGAATTGTCCAAGGTTGAGTGGAAAAGCTGGCTGGATCCAAACCAAAGCTTACGATTTCACACCAGAATGTTTTGGTGTATGACATAAAAATAAATGTGTTTGTTTATGCATAAACTTAACTTTACATCATTCTGTGGTGCTAGATGATTTCATTTCTTAACCAGTTGCTTTCTATCCTGTTTCCAATATTCAATTAAAATGGGGGAGGGGGGTTTGTGGGAATGGCAACCAGCGTTACTCCTATACTTTTATACTGCAACACTTTGTCATAGCTTTAATATAAGAAACTGCATAGAGGTTAGAATTAGGTTTTGTGGTTACAATCATTAAAATCCTTATTGGTTAAAATACAAGGCTCTGAAGGCTAAAAATGAGTCTAGCACTTACATTTTGGGGCTGGCTTCTAAAGCTAAAGCTAAAGAAAATCTGTCAAGGCTGGAGTTAGAAGGTACCACACTTACTAGAAAAATCTGAAAGAGGATATTTGTGCATATCTTTTCAGAACAGAAAACAAAAGCTAACAAGAAACTTGGCGCACAGTTCAAGACACTAATGATTATATTAAATTAAAAGAGACTATACCTTGAAATACTGTATCTTAAAACTAGTTCTATGCTACATAAATTCTAGAGGCCTGAACAGGCTAATTGCCCCCTTTCTATTTTTTACACCTTTAGCTGCTGCTCTACCACCAGTAGCATTCTATACCTCCTAGAACAAGCTTAGTCTTCATTAGGCTGTTTTTCTTTTTAACTTTAAAAGTAGTATTTTCCCACATACCTAAGCAAGTTCCATACTGCTTGCAGGTGGGCCTCTCTGCTTCTGTGATTTGCAAAGCAGAGTTTAATGTCAGAGGGAACATGAAGGGAGGATCCATGAGGTATTGCTGGTTGAGGGGGAGACAAATCAATGGGAAAATCAATAAGCACCTCCCCCTCTAATCTTCCCTCTAAGAATTCTATAAGATCTTAAAAGACTAGTTTCCACATTTCCCTCATAACTGGTATCAATATTCCACACTTCTAGAATATGGTCAGCTATCTTCAGGCCACTAGGGAGAGGGTTCTTTTTTGTTTGGTTACTTTAAAAAAAATTATTCTGTTCCACACATCACATCCGGCAAAGGATGAGATGGTTGGACAGTGTCATCGACGCAACGAACATGAAATTGAGCCAACTTCAGAGGACAGCAGAAGACAGGAGGGCCTGGCGGGAGCTGGTCCATGGGGTCGCGAAGAGTCGGACTCGACTTTGCGACTGAACAACAACAACACATCACATAGCAGACCACGTAAGTCCTGGAAAAGTCTGATGGTTGGATGTTCATATATCTCAAGCAGTCAGGTTCCCCCTTTGCTGCACCTAGATCCAGCTCAGCTGAGATCCCACCTCCCTCCATCTTTTTTGAATGGGTTGGGGGGCAGGTAGCATGCAGGCACCCATGTCATGCTCAAAAGTAGTTCAGCTGCAAATGACTTCCAAACAAACATTTTGCATTATTCTTTCTTAGCTGCGTCAGAGTCTGTTCTGTGAGCTGCTCTGGCAGCCAGTTTTTGGCCAAAAGTTAGAATAAAACCATCATTAAACAAAAAAATAATCAAGTATATGGTTCAAAATGGAAGCACGTCACTGAGTTGGATCCAAAATTCAGTTTCCATTAACAGAAGACACTACTGTCAGCAGAATAGAACATTTCTACTCCCCCATCCTCACTGCAGTCCACTTACCTCCATGAAATGGCTCCTTGCTGCCCCAG
This sequence comes from Gekko japonicus, assembly GCF_001447785.1. Classification (NCBI taxonomy): domain Eukaryota; kingdom Metazoa; phylum Chordata; class Lepidosauria; order Squamata; family Gekkonidae; genus Gekko; species Gekko japonicus. The sequence goes on from NW_015177073.1 coordinate 24,840, forward strand.
AGCAGCATTTCAGGGAGCTCAGTAGGCTGTTGTGGGAGAGGGATGAAGAGAAGTTCTGTTTTACAAGTACCTTCCATTAACAGAAAACAGAGTAGATCTAACCCAGCCCATTACCTACAAATATTTCAGGACACACTGATTACTAAATAATATGAAAAGGGAGACATTTGCCTAAATATACCATAAAATGACTAAGATGACTTCCAGGCTACTCAGAAAGCTCAGTATGTACACAGGCACACTACTCTGATTGCTAGAAAAATCTGAAGTGGGAAACAATCAAGAGTTTTGACTGAATTTAGAAACAGTCAAATGTTGTAGAATTAAGTTTACATTATAACAAAGGAAAGCAATCCAGCAGAGGGCCAAACTAGACAGCATGGTGGGAAACCCATGACCAAATTGCCTGGTAAGAATACCATTCTTACATCAGCCACATTGGCCTATTGACTCCAAAGCAGCTGTACTCGTCAGAGGGCCTGCATCTAAAAATGTAAAGGTTCAGGGAGAAAAACATTCTTTCCATTTTTTTCTGATGATCTTTTTTCATTTCCCAATGGAAACTTCCCAATGAAAAGGTTTTTGTTTTAGAGTGAATGAAATGCTTTTTAATTTTTTAAAATTCAGTTTATTAATTTTTATAGTGAACAATGATACAAAATATTAATTTTCCAGCAGTCTATTGTATTATTCACCCCCTTTTATTAATGCTTTTTAAGATAAGCCTTACTCTCATAAAATATGTAGCATATTTTTTTACTAAGACATTCTGAAGCATTAGAGAAAGATAATTCCTATGTAGGCTATGTGTTAGAATATATTTAATTATTTAAATATGAATATTGATAACAGTTAATATGCTATAATTTGTTTGATTATCATAATTATTAAAGAGTTCTGTGTTGTCAATGTCATACAATGTACAATATCATCCTAAACATTCAATTACTTCAATTAGAAGAAGAGGAGGAGGAGATTGGATTTATACCCCACCCGTCACTACCCAAAGGTGTCTCAGAGCAGCTTACAAACTCCTTTTCCTTCCCCTCCCCACAACAGACACCCTGTGAGGTAGGTGAGGCTGAGAGAACTCTGACAGAACCTGCTCTTTTTTTCAAGAACAGCTGTGCCAGAATTATGGCTTGCCCAAGGTCATCCAGCTAGGTGCAAGTGGAGGAGTGAGGAATCACCCGATTCTCCCAGATTAGAGTCCGCGCACTTAACCACGACACCAAATTAAAGGTGTAACTCTTAGGGACAACACTGTTAACTTGCTATCCAAATGGGCTGGTAGACCCACTGTGATTGTGTGATACCTCTTAGACAGCAAAAACTAAGGTGCATGTGCTAAGGTAGCATTAGGTGCAGCAGTTCACATCTCTCTCAAGTTTTGTATATATTTACAATTTGACTTGTAGAAAATTAATGTATTTATACTTTTAACTTCTATAAATATGACAAATAACACATTTTGAGTTGCAAGCTATTATAAACTATGCAATTTATGTTATTAAAGAAGTAACGTTGACATTTAATAGGAAAATAGCAGCATCAACATTTTCAGAAGTTTGACATCTCTAGCTGCATCAGTATGCAACTTGCATCCTCCCCATAACAATTGTTTCTTCAGTATTCTTGACCTACAGTCTCTTTGCCTTCAGAAGTTCCCTTGTTCATCAATTGCCTTCTTGCCAATAGCACACAGTTCTTCCTGCTTTTAAAGCCTTTTTGTGAATCTTCAGTTTTTTGGTTCCATGCCTCCTCTCTGCTCTTCAAGAATCTGCTTCCTTCTCCCACCATTCCAGGGTGTCTCCATTTCTTAAGGCTATTTCACAAGCTATAAGAATAAGTAGGCCCATGTGATATTGTGTGTGTGTCCGCTCTGCTGCCCATGACCATCTTTTACTGCATACACCCAGTGAAGTCCAAAGACCAACCATGATTCTCTGCAACACATATATACAGGGCAGCTTTCAGTTCCGATCTCTAGCCCTACCCCCAAGTCAACAGCATACCTAGCTCTTGCTCATACTCATCTCCCATCAGCCTCTTCTTCACTCTGTGTTTTAAGGCCTTGACCACCTGGTCAATGTACTTCAACATGCTGTATTGAATTCAACACACTGTATTGCATACAGACAGTAATTGCATGTGGACTTAGGTATTTGGAAACCTTTTATAGCATCACAGTTAATTTTTTGTCCCAATTTTATATATATTTTTATTTCATTTTTCATTTTTTAAATTGAGTGGCTGGATTTAGCGTTTTCCCCTTCTTGTTTTTTTCCTTTTTAAAAAAAGAAAAATTATTTTAAAATTTTAAAAAAAACTTTGTATGAGCACAGTGAAGTAAGGTATGAAAAATTGTGCCTCACTGTAGAGGAAAGGAAAGCAGCCTTTTTGGTTGGGTTTCATAGACATGGCAAAATTCCTTTTAAAGCAGAATTTTAACTTTCAACTGGGGTTGTAACGATACTTTCAGGTGCAGTAGCCGTGTTGTTCTGAAGCAGCAGAACAAAGTTTGAGTCCATATTTAATCTTATTTATTGACAATGTTTATTATTAGTTGTTGTAGATTTTCCGGGCTGTATGGCCGTGATCTTCTTCCACGTCAGGTACCACCAGGCCAAGACCGTGGACATACATCCTGGAAAATATACAACAACTAATGAACTCCGGCCATGAAAGCCTTCGACAACATAATGTTTATTATACTACTTATCATGGGTCGTTTCGTAGAAAAAGAGCAAGGGGAACTCATTAGCATAATTCATTAGCATATGCCACACACCCTGACATCACCGGACGTGTGTCATAAGGCCACACCCCCTGACATCACCGGAACCTCTTGAGTAGCCAAATCACTCGCTCACAGCTTTAATGCCAGTGGCTCACAAAGTAGAAATTTTGCTCACAAGACTCCACAGCTTAGAGGGAACATTGGTAGGCAATTCCAGGGAGAAAAAACAGCTATAAACCAAGACCAGCTATAAACCAAAACAGCTATAAACCAAGCATGGGGGCAGATGACCACATTGCTATGGAAAATACACAGAAAATCCAGGCATTTATACTTTGCTTTCACTCCCTCCCC
>NW_015177073.1:27999-35809 GCF_001447785.1 Gekko japonicus
CCTTGCGCCTCCACTGCCGAGCCCCATTAGGGGCCCGGCGGTGGACCTGCAAGGCCGGCGGGAGTGCGAGGAAGCCCCGCCAAGGCCCTCCCTGGCCCCAGGCAGGCAGGGGTGGGGAGAGGTGGGGAGGAAGCAACTCACCCTCCCTCTTCTCCTCCCTCCTCCTGGCTGAATGAGGGCCGGAAGCAGGGGGCGGGGCTTCATCATGTGCCCCACCCCCGCACCTCACCCGGGAGAATGGCGATCCCCCGCGATCCCCCCGAATCGACCTCTGCTACTTATGTTTTCATTTATTTGAATTATTTGTCTAACTGGATTGTGCAGTTTTCAGTCCACCAAAGCATAGGACGCAAATCCATTAATTAATTAATGCCACAACAAAGCAGTCTCTGGAGTACCACAGCATTTGTCTTCTAAGATGCCAAAGTCTTCACAGAGGTACAATAAATTGATAGAAACTATGTTCAAATCCAGCAATATGCTGTCTCAAGAGACTTCTACTGCAAATTGGATGGACTACCACATCTCTGCGCCACGATGTACCAGAAGGCTCCACATCTTTAAGATGCAATTATATCAGGCTATGAGAAGATCTTGAAAATCATCCATTTATTAAGAGAAGAAGAAGAGATTGGATTTATACCCCGCCCTTCACAACCCAAAGGTGTCTCAAAGCGGCTTACAAACTCCTTTCCCTTCCCCTCCCCTGTGAGGTAGGTGGGGCTGAGAGATCTCTGATTTATTTATATTTAGTCCCCACTATTTCCTCCAGTGGGGAACCTAAACAGCTTACAACATCATTCTCCCGCCTTAATTTTACCCTCACAACAACTACTCTGTGAGCAGGTATGTGAGAGTGACTGTCCAAAAGTCACCCAGCGAGTTTCCAGGGGAGAGTGGGGACCTGAACTTTGGTCTCTCAGATCCTTGTCTGGCAGCTCTATCCACTACACCATGCTGGCTCTTCAGCTACCACTGGTTTCTAAGGATTAGAAGCAGTAGCAGTACTAAACTGAAATGTTAAAATTTAATTTCATACATTAATTATGAAAAATGGTATATTTTAGTAACAAGTAAAGCAAGTTTTTTATTGTCAAATTTTTCTGGACATCCCTACTATGTAGGATGAAGGGTTGCTTCTCACTATTTGTTGATAATACATTTCATAATGAAAGCTGGGAATTATCCATTTAGCAGACAAAGAGAGTAGCAGTGAACTGATTGTTTTGCAAGCAGTCAGATGGAAGAAGCTAGCCAGCTACCACCTGCTCCCTTTAAAAAAAAAAATATCTATGTTTGAGTCCCTTCTTGGTGGTCCTCCTTTTCAGCCACTCAGCCAAGTGATAAGGAAATTGTTTAAGGCATGTTTGACGAAAAAAATGTGTCGTAAGTGCATGTGGTTGTGACTGGGTCTTGCAGTTAAGACTGCATAGCACAGGAAAAACATGTTACAGCTATGCAAAGGTAGAGAAAACATGCATGTATACATCAAATAGGAGTACTAAAAATTAGTGTATTCAGATATCAGATAACTTTAAAATGTAGTATGTGGGGGGACACCAAGACATCAACCTGTTATAGTATGGAGCACAGTAACTCAACAAGTATAGAGGTATATCCTTATGCAAAATTGACATGGCAAGAATGAGAAAGAAACTTTAACTAGTATATTAAAAAGCAGAATATTACACAACTGCAGAAAGCAAAGGGGCTTGATGTTGGTCTCATCCAAACCCTTGTATCTAACCAAGATCTTCCTCATATCAAGGAATCTGAATTTTAATTATGTGAACAGAAAAACAGTCCATGAATTCATCCATTATCCAGATTTTCAGCTCTATATATGAAGTGAGATGCAACACAAAAGTGTCAAAAACCTTCCGTTCTCAGCACAGGAACCAGAACTTCAGCTGCAGTCACACGAAAATGTAATTGTGAAAACAATGGTCCTATCAACTCAACTTTTCTCACCAAGAAAACTTTCCCAAGTAGTTTGCAAGCTAACTTGCATACACAGCACAATACCACGGAATATTTGTTTATTGAAAGCTTTATGAATTCACCAAACCAGATAACAATCATGTATTCTGACTTTCTATTAAGCAATAGATATAATGGAAAGTTTTAGAAGGTAAACTATTAAAAGCCTAACAGTGCCTTCACTGTGAAATATAGTTTCAGCTACTGTTGATCAGAGACCAAAAAATGCAAACTTTTATACATCTATTCCTTCTGCTGACTGAAATTTAACAGACTTTTACAGCATGTCTGCACTTCCCAATAACTAACATCCCAGTTTGCCCTCATTCTCTATTCCTTCTGATATTAAATTCCAGACACACCTAGAAAATTGTTTCTTGAGATTCTAGGGTAGCAACACAATACACATTGCCTAAACTGATTGAAATTATTTAAAAGTACTCAAATGTTCTTTCCGTGAGAACAACAATGTAGCATGAAGTAAGAACAGAAATCAAACCAACCAACCTTGTACCAAGAAGCTTACAAAATTTGCAGGTACATGCCATATGCACTAATTGCACATTTATTTTGCTGAACATACACGTGTTCTGAAGACAGAAATAAAAGTTGATTCCTAAAATATGCACGCATAGTAAAATTCGGACATGTAATCTTGATGACACTGTGTTTTAAGTAGCACCAAACTTCCAAAAGCATGAAACACCACAAGCTATGAACAACTCAGCACTTAAAGTGTTCTGGTTTTTATTTGAAAATACATACAACCACTCTCATATATGTTTTAAGCAAACCTCTTGCCCCTACAGCATGTTATCTGGAGATGTGGCTCAGCTATCTGTTTATAAGTAACAGAAGATATAAACAGGAATTTTTCATTTGCTGACACTTCTGAGTTTCAACTGTTAACTCATTAGTTCAGTTCCATTAATGCAATACATTTTGCTTGAGCAAAATAGCAAAAATTGGATTTCTTCAGTGAATGTCACTAATAGTATTCCAAAAGCTTGTTTAATATTAACAAATGACATTTTAAAAAATGTTCATCTTTACAGGTACTGGACACAAAATTTACTCCAAGGGGCGACCCCTGGATCCTCACTCTACCATCAGCCCTACTTCCACAGCAGTTGCATTTTCTGCCCCTGATGCTTGCCATATTAGACCAGGCTTGTAAAAGCCACTCACATGGTCACCTATGACAAGGGGAAAGAGACCCTTAGTTCTAAATAAAACCGCAAGGAAAAATAATATCCAGCATTAACATGGTATAAAGACATGGGTGACTGAATCAAGATTTTAGTAACCGCTACCATTTTTTAGAATGTAGTAAAAGGCAACATAGGTCCTATAGCTGCATCTGACTAGCCAAGGTGTATCCCTGTCATAAATAATCCACAGCTCCATTTTCCAAGATCAGAAAAAGATGGGAAAGACCAGAGAAATTTATATTGGTCTGAAGGACCATGAACTGAATTTCTGGCAAAATTTAACATTCCTTAACATGTCTGGATTTACAAAGCCATGTATCATACACGTGTCCTAAGAATTCAATACAAGGATAGTATATAATGCAAGCTGCAATACAACTGAAGCTAACCAAACAATCCAGACATTTTGGATCAGAGAAGCAGTGTGCAATACAAAGACAAAGACAACAAACTTATTTTCCAGACAGAGAATGCCAGCAGCAGAATAATCACCGCCAGCTGGTTTGGCCATCCTCCTTGTTACACCACTCCAGTGACCCACAAAAATACCAGAAAATGGAGAAAATGAAAATAGCTTTTCTTTTTTTCCTCCCCTTTAAAGGGAATGCCGGCTCACTTAATCATACTTTGGATTTACAATATTTTTACATTACATTTCAAGTGGCCTCCTGGGACAACATAGGAAAAAAGGTGACTTATAAGGCAAGACAGAATAATGGTCCACAACAAAAAGTTTTAGAAACATCGTTACAGATGTTTTTAATGCTGGTAGCTTAAATCTGGTAGCATGAAATTGACAACATTGGGCAGTTCCTAATCAGAATCCTGTGCATGGGAACAAAACCTTTTTTTAAAAAAAAGAAAATTATTTTCACTCTGAGCACCAACAGGCTTTGAAACTATTCATAGAAACAATCTAAGAATGGAAGCCTAGAAGGATTAGCAAAAATGTTCCACCCACAACAGCAGTCAAACACTAAAGAAGCCAGCAGTGACCAAGAAACTCCCTTCTACATTCCAGCAACTGAAACAGAGCTCTTTCATTAACACTAACTATGTCTACAAGATTTGTACTTGTGATCTTGGCCACACAGCCTTGATACCATAAAATCTAGCTATTCTAAAACCAGTTTATTCCTTAAGTGGCAGGAGTTTGAATTACAGAGCTCTTTTACCCTATTGCCTTGTTGCACCAGCTGAGAAACAGAGCAGTTTAGCCAGTCCAGTAAATATGTCCAAGAATGCAGCCAAGACTTTCCACTTGGTCTTTTACAAGCCAAATGCAGTCACCCATCTGTACAAAGTAGCTAAACATTCTTCTTGAAGGTAATAATGCATTTCCCAAGGATTCATGCCGCAATATTCTACATTAGGAAAATGTGAGTCTTTCTCCCACCAGTCATATTCATGATAATTTGAGGCTGGGGGGGGGGGGGGGGGGGGGGGAGCAGAGGAGAGACACAGAGGAGTAGAGAGAGCAACAGAGAATCTGGCAGCAGGAGAGAGCGAATTGGGTGTCTGCCAACCTCCTCTCCTGCTGCATCATCTGAGGCCACTGCCAAACTCCCTAGCCTAAAGGTCACGCCCCCGGAGGACTCTGCCGTACCCAGTCAGCAGCCTGTGGACGCAGGACCCAATGGTAGTATATTATATTCAGTAGTGTCTGATTCCTAGTCAACAGTGTGACAACACCTTCAAACCCCATGGTCACACTATTTGAAAGTTTTATGAGCCTTTTTACACCCTTCTTCAGAAAATCAGCATTACCCCAGTGCACCAGCTCATTCAAAAGCAAATTTAGGTGACAAACACTAACAAGGATACCCTTCTGCATTATTGTAGTAATAGACCACCAAGGTTTGTTTGTTCTTTTAAACATACTTTTGCTTTTAATATCTGTAGTTATCGCAAGGTACTGCATTCACCATCTCCACCTTGCACCTCTTCAAGTAAAAAAAAAAACAGAACACAGGCATGAACCCCTTTTAGCAAGATGAATTCTCACCCTTTCACTGTGTATAGAAGGATGATGCACTACTGATGAGGGACTGAGACCAATATGAGAGTATATGCTAAGGTTAAATATTTTTATTCTTTGGAAAGGCCCTTGTAAATCATGATAAGATTGAGCCCCATGAACAAAGATCCCCTCAGTCTATTTTTCTTGCCTTCATTTCTGGACTTTGACTACTAAATAGAAGGGTACATTTCTTCCCCCAACTGTGTTTTAGGTCAAGGCCAACACATTATTTCCTAATTAAGAAGCACATCTTACACACATCCAGACAAAACCAGTGCTGACAAGGGGAAATGCACATGGAAGAACAAAAGTTAAATCCTTCATGTGAAAGACGAAGAGGCACACTACATTAGAGCTATGCAATTAAGAGCAGGATGCTGGCAGAAGTGAAACAAATTCTAACATCTAAAAAAATTGATGATTATTCCTTTTTTCCATCCAATTAAAGGAGGAAACTCCTGAGCAGTTTGTTATTAACAATACCAATACCGTGGGCCTACACAGAGCAATCAGGAAGCCAATCTGGGGACCACTGGGAGAACTGAGATGCCACTTTTGTCCACACACAATACACAAAACTGATCATATCTGTAGTAACATCACGTGGGTAACATAACCAGGTTCTGAAAAAAGTATAAAAATAATAAAGTTGAAATCCTTAACAGACCAAAATTCCCTCTACAATTTGCATATAACACTGACCAAGGAAATGCTGGACACTTTCTCCTCCCCCTCCTCCCCACCACAGAGTATATCCTGGCTCTTCCCTCCCCCACCCATATGCATTCCTATACTCATTAGAAAAACATTAGCAACAAGACACACTAGCTTCAAAAGCACAGCGGCTTTTTAAAATCTTCTTCAAGAATTCAAAGATAATAGATTTGCCATTCGATCCTGTGGCTTTTTTTTTTAAAGGGGGAGGGGGGAATTCCCTACAGCCAGCCACTAGATGACAGCGCCTGTTGTCCTTTTTTACAGCACCACATTCATAAAAGGAATAAGAGTGCCACCGCAGTTGCCCTTTCCACAACGAATTCGAGAATTAACACCTTGAGAAGCTTCTTTCCTTGATCACGTATGCCAGGCACATACACAGTCCTAGCACATTAACATTGAATAGGGGAGCGGATCAGCAAAAGGAACGCGCGGGGGTGTATGTTGTGTGTGGTGTGTGTGGAAGAAAGGGAGGCAGAAAAGGGGGGGTAGAGAAACAAACCCTCGTTCCCTAAAGATTCCCATCGGCAAATCACCAACAGTTGGCGGCGGCTGCTGCTGCTGCTGCTGTACTCACGATATTTTTTTTACGTTCGGTGATCCACGTCAACCCGGTTCTACACCAGACATCCCTCCCTCCAACACGCACACACACAAAACATGGAGAAGAAACGGGTAACAGACGCTTCCCTTCTCTACAAATCAGGCTGGGGGGGGGGGGAGGAGGGGGGAGGGGGAGAGTTTTTTAAGAGAGAGAGAGAGAGAGAGAGATTTTTCTCCCCCTGCTGCTGCTTGCCACCGTAGCCCCCTCTCCTCTTCGGGGCCTAGGAAAGGGGAAATGAGAGCGGATGTGTCATGTTTAAACTCCCTCATCGCCTCTCTCTCTCTTCCCCCCCCCTTTCCCCGGGAACAGAGGAGGGGAGTGTCGTGTTACCACCTCCCTTTCTCACTCCTTCCCCCTGCACACATGCACGAGATAGGCCCCGTTTACTGGGGGGGGGGGGAAAAATACCTCACTGCCCCCCCCCTTTCTTCTCCTAAGAAGGGCCTTATAAACAGGAGAGATTTCCAAGCCTGGGAAAGCGGACTGGGGGGGGGGAGGGAGGGAGAGGGGAGACCCCCCCTCCTCCTCCCCCCTCCCGACTGAAGGGGGGGGACCCCCCTGAGGGAAAAGGGGGGGGGTGAGGAGAACCGCCGCCCTCTTACCGACAACTCCGGGCTGTGGGAGTCCCGGTGGGACACGGTGCGGATCACGCCAGCTCTCCAACGCCCCTTCTCCGGCGGCTCGTCTCCACACACACACAGGAACCGCTTCCCCACCAGCTCCGGCCGCGACTCCACCACCACCGCCATGGCGGACGCCGCCGCCGCCGCCGCAGCACAAGCCCCGCCGACGGGCCAGCCAGCCAACCGCCGAGCTCGCGTCCCTCTACGGGTCGCCCATGCCCGCAGCAGGAGCCCAGCGGCGGGGAGCCGAAGGGGGGGGCGGGGGGAGAGAGAGGGAGACAGAGAGGGCGCCGGGAGGCTGCGGCGCGCCCCCTCCTCCTCCTCCTCCTCCTCCCTCTCGCGGCGCGCGCCGGCCCAAGTCGTTGGCGGTTCCCCTGCGTCGCCTTCTCCGCCTCACCTCGCCTTGTCCTCCCTTCCCTCGCCCGCCTGCCTTGCCTGCCAGCCAGCCAGCCGCTCCGAGCCGGGCGCGCCCGGGCAGCCGCTCAGCCGCCGCCGCCGCGACCAGCCTGACACAAACACACGGAAGGGAGGGGGGAAAGCGGAGGGGGCGGGGGGAGCCGCTCACTCCCTCGGAGCCGCGCTGCGGCCCCGACCACTCCGCCCACACGAGCCCACTGCCATGGAGACCGGCACAACGCGCCGTCTCCCTCCGCCA
>NW_015177073.1:35939-41419 GCF_001447785.1 Gekko japonicus
GGGGGGGCGGGAGCCGTAAAGAGAGAGAGGGGGGGACGCTGGCCCTGGTAGCCTCAGAGAAAGAAGAGTAAGCAGCGGTGTCGGTGTTGCAATGGAAGGGGCTTGCCTAGAAAGTAAAAAAAATGGGTTTTGGGTTTTTTTGCTGAAGGCCATGACGCCTCTTCCCCCGTTTCGAGATGATACAAATGAAACAGCCTGGCTGTTCAGTAATATTCTTTTTTCCCCCCTCCTCCACTTTCCTCAGCCTTCCTCGCGCGCCTTGAGCCCTTCTGGCGCCACAGGAAGCGAACAGCTGGAATAGCGAGGAGTTGATATGGGGAGAGGGGGTGTGTGGAGGAGCTTGTTCTAGGGAAAGGCCAAAAGCAGCTGACTGATTTCCCCCCCACACACACACACACACACTTTGTAGGGTGTTGTGTGTTCAAACCACCACCACCCCCTTTCCAGGGACTGGCGGACGTGCCCAGCAGAAGCTGTGGCAGTAAACATGCCGTTCAATGTGCTACTACAATGAAAAGAGCTTGGCAGCAATTCGAGGTGGCGATTGTGAAGGCGGTGGGGGAAGCTTGTTTTGTTTAGTCGGCTGTGTTTAATTGCTGTTGCCTTTTGCCCCGGTTAGGCTTGTAAAAGAGACCAAACTGCACACAAAAGCTGTTGCCTCCCAGTTTCTCCCTCCCCATGTTTCCAATCCAGACAATGACTGTTCTTATGATATCCCATACCGGGTTTAGTCTGGGGGGTTTTTGTGTGTGTGTTGTGTTTTTCTTCAGTGCTTTTCTTCCTTGCATCTCTGCAGGATGACTCACAGCGGCTGAGGTCACCATCTCTCTTGCTGAATGAAACACCCACCCGGGGAAAATTCTACCTATCCAGAGTAATTTTTGCGTGTGTGCTGAACATAGGCTTGCCATGGTTACTGCGCTGTTGATGCTGCTGCAGTTGGAAGAACTGCATCAGCCTAAGGAACCCGCACAGAAGAATCGAGCCGGTCCGCACCACTCTTCTGGAAACAGCTGTCCTGCAAAAGATAGTTCAGTCTGCCCTGACGGGTTATATGGTCTTAACAGCTTTATTTCTGTTCTGGGTGCCGCTGTGTTCTATTTTTCTTTTTTCTTTTTTGGTTAAACATTGGCAACCAGTGTGGGGGTGGGGAGATGCAGACAGACACTACTAGCACAATATTATGCAAAGTGCTTCTTAATTGGCACAGGAGGAGAGCTGTACTAGTACACCGTGTGCCTCAAAGTTCCAGTTCAGTCGGGAAAGGGAGCATATATTCCATAGAGCTGTCACTGAACCGTCTGTGTAGGTTAATGGGTATGGGGCCTTTTCCAGTGATCAAACAATGAGTGCTGCATTTTATCCTTTGTGTGGAAGCATGATACTTACCAAGCCCCAGTTTAGAATCGGTAGCAGGATATTCTGCTCCCATGTAATGCTTACATACTTTGCTGTATTGCACTGTCGCTGCTCCTTCTCCATAAATTAGGTTAATTAAAAACTGGAACTGTGGTTGCCAAGTGGCAACCTGAAGATTTGCTCTCTCACTTTAAAGCTACTGATTAAGCAGCAGATGCAGCAGCTTCATTGCCTATTGGTGCCTTCTTTGGTGCTTTCATCTGTACTTTCTCCAGTTGCTGCAGGAGGCAAGATATCAGGTGTGCCGCACAACAAGCAATACAGGGGAGCAGACAAAATAATGGGACAAAGGGGTGAGGAAAGCTGTAACTGCTGGGGTTCCTGCTTAATTGGAAGATTTTGGCAAGAAACAAATCTGATGTACTGTGGAAACCATGTAACTTCAGCAAGAGATTTTATCTCTTCACAGTTCCTGAGGACGCTTACTTAAAAAATAGAAATTCACAGAACAGGAGGCACTCAGTTTTACTACAGTTAATGTCCACTAGGTATACAGTTGCATCCCACGTGACAATCACTGTAGCAGCAGATGTAAAAGAAGCAACAAAACTGCATTTTCCCAGGTACAAAGGATTAGAATTTGAGTTCTGGAGAACATGTAGTATTTCACAACAGAAATGCAGTGTCAAGGGAAAACATGTGGACCATGCATTATAACTGAATAATATATATACACATTCATTGCACGCACACACAAAAATTGTGTAGAAAGGACACTGGATATTTGGCAGAATATTAATTCAAATTCCTGTTCAGCTGTGGATTTAACTAGATAACCTTGGACAAATCACTAAGCCTTTTAATAATAAAAACAAGTAATAGTTATATACCTGATGTTGTTTTGATAGTAAAGGAGATTTTATAATTCTGTAATGTAATTGTGTTTGTAGTTCCAGAAGGAAAAGGTATTTTGATCTGAATTACAAAACATTACTGCTAGCATCCTATTAAAATTATTTACAGATATATAATATTATTTCTTAAGCACTACTAGCATACTATTAAAATTTTAAGATATAATATTTCTTAAGCAGCTTGTAAAAAGTGCTATATAATATAAAAAAATAATCTTACAAAGAAAAGTCAAGGTCTTTCCACAATTTTATAATCTATATATATATATAATCTTAGCTAGCCAATAGGAGCTGGATTTGTTCATTTTTCCATTCCCCATATTATGGGACAGAGTAATTAAATAGCTAGTATTCTTCAAAAAAAATTGCCTGAGTGGGGAAGAAAGTAGATTGCATTACAATGAGCAAACCCAGTAGACTCCAAATCTGTGAGAAGTCTGTTCTGGTATCCTGTCCATAAACTTCCACCTCTGTGCCTGTGAAAGATACAATGGCATATAAGTTAATGATCAGAGAACCCATCTTAGCACAGGCTGTCATGCACAATACAGTGTTGTACAATGAGACTACTCACCATGTTTCATCTGTACAAAAGAAAGAGTCTACACTGTGAAGAGACCTTCAGATCCTTGGTTGTGGGTGGGGAGCATACTGATGGTTCTCTTCCTTCCCTGCCTTGACTGACAGACATTTCTGTTCAATCTGCTATCAATGTAAAATTACAGCCACAGGAGAAATTGTTATCACCTGTAAAAACACAAAAAATGGACCCTGTAAAGATAGAGCATTGAGATCGTGTATGAGCATTGAGATCATGTATCCTCAGGGTAGATACATGTGTTACAAAGATGTGTTCTGTGCCACCCGGGGATACACAGGCCTGATTTAGATTGGAACCATTACACATGAGACAGAGTGTCGCCCCCTGTACCATGCCATTTTCTCAACCTGAAACTGCCCCATGGAGTTGCTCTTTGCCTGATAGTGGCCCCGGTCACATGGGCAGGAAAATGCGGGGGGGGGGAGCGTGGCTGTTTGCCCCGGAGCAAAATAATGTGCAGCTGCCCCATGGTTAGGGGGGAGGTACCGATCACAGGACAATCCTGCAGCACGGCTAAGAAATGGCCTCCCTAGCAAAAGGCTCCGCGGGTTTAACCCCTTCCAGGGCTGCAGAGGAATGCAACGTCCTCCGTCCGGTCCCCTCCAGGAGGAGCTTCAGCCAGGCCGCCCTCTCACCACGTCCCCCTGCACCTCCCCCTCTGCTGCCCAGTGCAGAGAGTTCCTCTTGAGCAGGCCAAGCCAGGAGTGGGGGGGGGTACGGAAAAAAGGAGCGGGCTGTGTTGTTTGTTTTTAAACAAAGTGTGCGCATGCACCGCTGGGTGCTTGTGCGCATCCTGTAGCGAAACCTGTTTGTGATGGGACATGGGCGGGCGCCGGATGCAATGGACTACCACCGGAAACGCGATCAGACGCCAGCCCTTGCTCCGCGGTTTCTGGAAACGAGTACCTCAGAGGTACTAGTTTTTTACCCCGCATCTTCGGCGGGAAGCCTCTGGTTCGCCACGGGAGCTCTACGCTTCCCAGATGTGGCGTTGTGATCGCGCCCGGAAAATTCGCCTACCTTCCGTCTCTGCTCCGTGTGACCGCAGCTGATATATGTACTGAACTGATGGCTATAAGCAGGGCTATTTTGGGGCAGGAACACACAGGAACGGAGTTCTGGCTGACTTCAGAGTTAACCATGCCCACTACATCCAAAACCTCTGTGTGCGTGGCTACAGAGGGAAGGCCTGGAGAGCGACCCCCCCTGGTGACTCTGAGGCGGGCGAGGGTGCCTGTACCACTCACTGCGATATCTGCTATTAATGTATATTAACTGACTGCTGAAGTGGTAGAGTCTGGAAAACAAGTGTTGATGATCAACAGTTCCTTTTCTTTTACAATATCTATAGCCCATGAAGAAGACTCCTGCAAAGGGAGGAAGAGGCACCCTCAAATAATGAATTAATTCCCTATGTGAAATGTAGTGGGATTTCCAAAGTGTATATCGTTTCAGAGATAAAGCAGAACAGAACTATGGCATGACTGGATCCTTGCTATTATTGTTAAACCAATAATATTAACCCTCAGGCTGTTAGATAATATTAAAGCCAAGACAGAAAATAGCATCTGATTCTCCAAGCCATCTTGGAGGTCACAGTTACATTAAAGCTTCAATCCTATGCTTACTTACCAGGAACACTGAGCGGTGGAACACTGAATGAGGAGATACGCAGTTGTCAGTTCTTCAAGGGCAAAATCAGGTGCTTCATGTGAAATTATATCTAGCATGTGCATTTTCCAAGACTGGGTATTATCTTGCTTTCTTAAAATATTTGCACCCTGCTTTTTGTCAAAAGAACACAAAGTGACATTGTGCAACCAAACCCTACACAGGTTTTATAATCAATGGGCTTAACTGTAGTGCTGTAACCTTAATAGCAGCCTTGCTTGCAAGATGGTTACAGCTAAGAATCAGTGGTGTGCCCAGACAACCCAGAATTTTTCCCAACTGTGTAGGGGTTTGAATCTGTATAGCCCACATTCAAAGCCCAGCACAGGCTGCTGCACTACACTGGTTCCCCATAGCCATTAAGCCACCAAATTTCTTGCCAATTCAAATAGTAAAATGGACAAAATCCCTTGACTCAACATGACTACAATGATCTATATCTCTCTGCAGTTTCTGTGTATGGTTAAAGAATTTATCTCATTTTAATTACAGCCATGAGACTATTCATCACCAAATCTGATTGTTTGATTAATGATCATGGCACTTTCCTTTTTGGTCCTTCTCCAGAAGATGCTGGTCTCGTGCTGGGATGAATGGGATGGAAAGAAATGGGAAGCCTACCACATTTTCAAATCATAAAACCTTTGCTTTCAGTGGAGGAGAAGGTCCAAACAAAGCAGTAATCTTAACAAGCTGTCAACACATACAGAAGTTTCCCCCCCCTGCTTTCTATAGTCCCCATTCATAGGGGTTACATTTTTTTTAGCCTCCAACAACACCAAATGGAAGCAATAAACCAGTATAGCCATAAGACTCTGCTGCCATAGCTACAGTCCTGAAACTGCGCCATGCTGAACTCTCCCCTTCCTTTATGGATCATGTTTCCTTTAGAAAGAAAAAGGAACTCTGGAAGCTTTTTCTTCCAGCTCTGATTA
>NW_015177073.1:41472-44466 GCF_001447785.1 Gekko japonicus
AATAAAGGAGAATAATACATAGTTAGGGACTAAGCTGTGGCAATAACATCCGAGCTAATAAAAGTGATTAATAATATGGTATGTTGCTTTCTTTAAAAATATGAGTTGTGGGGTTTAATCTTTTCCCCAAAGCAATACGTTTAAACAATTCTTGGAAGCTCTAAAGGAACTCATTGTATTCCACTATGGTGGAATCAAAATAGTCTAATCTGGGGTTAATGAAAATGTTTGCATTTTAAACTGTAATTCCAGATGGTTAAGGCTGTTATTGCTACTTTAAGAAAGAATACAAGATAAAAAAGACAGGGGGGAAAGTAATGCAAAAGACTGAGACTTGAAAACTTGGGGGTGGGGTGTTTTTGTTTTGTTCGGTATTGCTATCTCTGTTGTCTTTACTGATTCTGAACAAATTATTTGCACAATATGAATTCTACTTCTCCAGCCGATCGAAAGAACAATTTAGAGCTATTCAAAATATATGGAGTGGACTCACATAGTTCCAGGAGGATCCAAATAATCTTAAAATCCATAAACCATAAGCGACGCGTAGTCCGGATGCAAGCTGCCGCATTTTGAATAATTATAACTATATGAGTCCACTCCATGATGAATGCATGTCAAGTTGGACTATGAAATTATAATACAACAGGAGTGAGATACATTGAAATTTTTGGGACTTTACTTCTCTGTACTATTCTGTACTATTGGTGGGAAGGTAACAGCGTTCCATGCGCCTTGGTGTTTAGTCATGACCACGGAAACGTCTTCAGACAGCGCTGGCTCTTCGGCTTTGAAACGGAGATGAGCACCGCAACCCTAGAGTCGGATTTGACTGGCTTTCAAGCAAGGGAACTGTTACCTTTACTATTGTGATTATATTTTTCTGCATTTGTGTTGTTTCTTGTAAGAATACGTAGGCTTCACCCAGTTACTGATAGTGAACTTGGCATTAAATATTCATATAAGTGATTTAAGTGATTTCAACCAGTGGTCTCTTTATTTATTATTTTTATTTATTTTATTTCATTCCATTTCTATTCCGCCCTCCCCGCACGCGGGCTCAGGGCGGCTTACAGGGGTTCGGCCGCCAGCAGTTGGGCCCTTTGCGAGGGTTCCGGAACCTCAGCCAGTTCCAAGTCCTCGGGGTCTAGTGGTAGCGTCCAGCGTCGTAGCTGGTCTATGTGCCGGTGTAGCACTTGGCCGTCCTCACACGAGACCTTGTACGATCTGGGGCCCTTAACTCAGATGACTTGAGCTGGAATCCATGTGGGGCCCCTGGCGTAGTTCCGCGCATACAAGGTATCTTCCGGGAAGAACCCCATGGTGGCCTCGTGCATCTCCGTGCTCGGGGCCTCCGGCAAAGCCCGATCGGGGTGCAGCCGATCCAGCCGGGTCGCCAGGTGGCCCAGAAGTAGTTCTGCCGGACTGCGCCCCGTAGTGGTGTGGGGCGTAGTCCACTGGCCAAACAGAAAAGATGCCAGTTTGTAGTCCCAGTCCTGTGAGTCCAGGCGGCAGAGGGCGTCCTTTGTCGTGTGGACCATGTGTTCCACCTTGCCGTTGGTCGTGGGGTGAAACGGGGCTGACTGGACGTGGCGAATTCCGTAGTACCTCGTGAAGTCTAGGAACTCCGCAGAGGTAAAGGCGGTCCCATTGTCCGTGACCAGCGTGTCGGGAATCCCCCGGGCACTGAAGATACGCCACATTGTCCGGATGGCCGCTTTGGAGGACGTAGAGGAGACGGGGACCACCTCCAGCCACTTACTGTAGGCATCCACCAGGTTGAAGAACAGTTGCCCCTAGAAGGGCCCCGTGAAATCCAGGTGGAGCTGGGCCCAGAGCCTGTGCGACAATTCCCATGCTTGGGCCGGGGCTCAGGTCATGATTCCTGGCAGGGCGTGCAGCATTTGACAGTGTCCTCTAGGTCTCAATCCAATCCCAGTGACCAGACATAGATCCTGTCCTGCGCCTTCATCCGGACGACCCCCGGGTGGGCTTCATGCAGGGTGGTGAACACCCAGTCCTGTAGCAGAGCGGGGATGAACACCCAGCCACCCCACATCACACAACCCTTGTAGGAGGACATCCTTGCGGGAGGCAAATACTGCGAAGTCCAGGCCTCCCAGGCCAGAGGGCCACCCCCTCCCCACCCAGTCCAAAACGCGGCAGAGGATGTGGTCCTTGGCCATGAGTGGACGGGCTGCTCCAGAAGGGACTCCAGATTCGCGATCTGGAGCACGGGAGCCAGGTCTGGGTCGCAGGCAGGCAGTGGAAGGCGGCTCAGGTTGTCCACATGACCCATCACCTTTCCCGGGCGATGGACGAGGGCGTAGGAATATCCTGCCAGGAAAATAGACCAGCGCAGCACCCGGGTGAGATCATCTGGGGGGTTTGGTGATCGGGCGCTAGGAGACCCAATAGCGGCTTATGATCTGTGAGGACTGTGAACAGGCATCCATACAGGTAGTGGTGAAATTTTTTCACCCCCGCCACGATCGCCAAGGCCTCTTTGTCTATTTGCGCATGGTTACGTTCAGCCGCCGACAAGGTCCGCGAGTAGTAGGTGACCAGGACCTCGCGGCCGTCGGGCGGCCTATGTCCCAGCACCGCCCCGACCCCATACGGCGAAGTGCCGCAAGCCAGCACCACGGGAAGGGCCTCATCGAAATACGCCAGGACCGAGTTTGACACTAGCAGGTCCTTAACCGCCTTGAATGCCGCGGCTTGCGGCGGGCCCCAGACCCACGGCGCTGACTTGTCTAGGAGGCGGTGGAGCGGCTCCGCTACTGCAGCTTTGAGGGGCAAAAAAGAGTGATAGAAGTTCAATAGGCCCAGGAAAGCCTGTAGCTCCGTCTTGGATTTCGGGGCCGGGGCGTGTGTGATGGCCTCTACTTTGTCTGGGGAGGGGTGAAGGCCGTAGGCGTCGACAGCGAACCCCAGGAATTCCACATGTGGCGCACCGAGCAGACACTTCTCCCGCTTGACCTTGAGGCCCGC
>NW_015177073.1:44644-49468 GCF_001447785.1 Gekko japonicus
CGAGTCGAAGCGATGAAGCACGGCCAGTAGTCGGTCTGCAAAAGACGAGTGGTTCGGGGCCGCAATCAACACGTCATCAAGAAATGGCTGAACTCCGGGGATTCCTTTTAGGAGGGAATCCATAAAAGATTGAAAAATACCAGGCGCAACTGAGACCTCAAACTGTAGGTGGTGCACCTTGAATGCCCCCTTGTGCGTTGCGATAGTCTGCGCCTCCACCGTGTAACTGTAACTGTTGATATGCCTGGGCCAAGTCCAATTTGCCAAAAACCCGGGCCCCCGCCAAAGCCGCCAACACCTGGCTCACTACTGGAACCTGATACGCGTGAGCTTGCAGGGCTTTGTTTAATGTGCATTTGTAATCCGCACAAATGCGTACTTCCCTACTCGGCTTCATGGGGGTGACTATGGGGTCTCCCATCGGGCCGACGCGACTGGTTCCAGGACCCCTTGTTCTACGAGGCGGTCCAGTTCTGCCTCAACCTTCGGCCTCATGGTGATTGGCGGTAACCGGGCCTTGATGCGAATCGGCCGCACCGCCAGGTCTAGGTCCAGGGATATAGGTGGCCCAGTGTAACGTCCCAGTGTGCCATCAAAAACTCGGGGAAACTCCGCGCACACCGTGCCCAAGTCCCGCGCTCCGACCTGGTGAATCCCCTTCACTGAGAGTCCCAGGGCCTCGAACCAAGCGAGCCGTAGCAGGCTGGTGAGAGGCCTATCGACCACCAGCAGGTCTAGGGTGCCCTTAAAGTCCTGGAACTGCACCCGGAACTTGCCCAGCCCCTCACTGCCACGGGGATTCTTATTGAAGTCCCGTAACCGAAAACCCCGTGACTTTTGTAAGGGGGGGGCCTGGGGACACAGCGCGCGGACCGTATCCGCGGAGATGATGGAGTAGGTCGACCCAGTGTCAATCTCCATGCGGCAGGGGGACCCTTCTATAAGGACGGTGACATGCATTTTGTGGGGGCCGTTGGGGGGCAAGTTACAGACCTGGTGTCACGGGAAGTTGGCCGAGACTGAGTGAAGGTCGTTGTGTGGTTCCGGTGAGGTCTGGTGCGCTGTCGATTTTGGGCGGGGCCCCTTGGAGCGGCAGACCCTGGAGATTGTTGCAGGCCCTGCAGACCGCGTTTCGAAACCGGCACGATCTGTGTTCATGGCCTTCCCCGCAGCTAGCGCATTGAGTCGATGTGGTCGAAGTCTTGCCTGATTTGGAGGATGCGTGTAGCTGGCGGACTTGTAGAACATCATCCTCGTCCGAGGCGTCGGACCCGATGGTTTCTTGGGTGCGGTGGACCGCCTTGGTGCGGCGATCTTTGTGGGCCTTCTCGTACGCGGTGGCCTCCCGGACCACCTTGTCCAGGTTCAGGTCATCCTGGCTAACCAGTTTCCGGCATAGCTTGGGCTCTCGGAGGCCCACAAGGAACTGGGTCAGCAAAGTGTCCGTGAGGTGCAGGAAGGAGCAGTTGGTGGCCGCTCACCTGAGCCCGGCCAAGAAATCAGAGGCCGATTCGTCCGGGCCTTGGACCCTCGCGCAAAAGTCCATGCGCTCGGCAAATTTCGTGGACTTAGGCGAAAGGTGGTCGGTCAACGCTTTCACCAGCATGGAGTAGGGCTCATCCTTTGTCTTTTTGGGTGCGATGAGATCCTTGAGCAGTAGGATGGTGCCCATGCCGCACAACTGCAGGAGGTGAGCTTTTTTTCTTCCCCTCGTCCGCGATGCCGTGGCAGTCAAAGTAGTTTTCCAGGATTTCGATCCAGGTCTCCCACTCCCATGGGGCGGGAGATGTCGAAGGCTGCGATGTTGCTCTGGGGGGTAGCCATTGTGCTGCGGCTACGTGGCTGGGGTAGCTCAGGAACGGCAGCGGTGGAGGAAGCGGCGTGGCGAGCTCTGCTGCTCTCGGGGTCAGCAGGGCGAGTTTCGGATCCTGGAGTGGAGCGGTGAGCAGCAGCCGGAGACTCTGGTTGCGGAGCGGAGCGGCTCGCAGAGGTCTCGGAGTCAGGGCTCGATGCGGTGCTCGGGTCGGCGTCCGGGTCGTTGTTCATGGGGGTGGAAATCCCATCCTCGTTGCCAGTGAAAAGTATGCATACGGAGAGTGAATTCAGCTAAGCATACTTTTATTAGTCAGGAACAAGACACTGGGGCTGGCTCGCAGGCCGGTTTATATTCCCTCAGAACCCACCACCAAAACACCACCCCCCACTTCCCGATAGGCTATTTACAGTAACCGAGAGACCTATTGGCCTCACAATTTGGGACCTAGCACACTGATAGGGCCGGCTAGGATCCTTCTGACCCATTGTCTTTAGGAGTGAAGCTTCAGGTTTGGTCCCTGGGCAAGTCCGGACATGTCCGGCCCTGCCAGAGCTGGATACACTACATTTGGTCTGATCCAACAGAGCTCATCTTACGTTCCTTACATGGAATATGTGACAGTATGTCAAAAGCTGAAGCCCATGACAGCTCATGAACATCTCCAGCTCAGCACAGGTTAAAATGACTAACTAGGCATAGCTTGTCTTTGTTTCTGTAACTCCTGCTGATACACCTGGTTTAAAAGGTGCCCGGCTTTATCATCACATCACATCTTCAATTTTTGTTTTCGTAGCTGCATTTTTCTACAATTGCATTGTGCAATTTACCTAAAGTAACAATCGAACACTGGTTAGAATGTTACTATTGTAGTGAGGGAGCCACTTCTACATGATTGGATCCTTTGCCACAAGAGTAATGCACAGAAGCTGCATGTTGATGACATCAGATGATAAGGTGGTTTCCCTTGCTGGTACTGTCACTAGTCCTTTGTAATCAT
This sequence comes from Gekko japonicus, assembly GCF_001447785.1. NCBI lineage: Eukaryota > Metazoa > Chordata > Lepidosauria > Squamata > Gekkonidae > Gekko > Gekko japonicus. The sequence goes on from NW_015177073.1 coordinate 47,458, forward strand.
GTCTTTCTATATACAGTCATGTAGTGTAATGTGGGACTCAAGAGGTCATGCATTAATGAGGTTCCAGTGCTCAAAGTTTGGTTATAAATTGTCCATCGTAACCAGTTATCAACCAAGCAGAACAAAATACCAGAGACATGGAAGAATTAGTTGCAACAAAGTGGACCACGGTTAATACATGGGGATAGATGTGATTGTGCCTCCCTATCCTCCTACATTTTGTTGATTCTAGTTGTATATGCAAGTAACAAAATGAGCTATTTTAATTAACTGTAACAATAGTATTATCAGACAATATTTTAAGTCCTCAAAATCAGCAAGGGAAATTCAGATAAATCCAAGGAGATTTCCAGGTGTTCTTTAACTTTCCCCTCAGAATTTCTGTATGAAACAGTCCATTTCTTCTGCGATAACACCAGTTTGTTCACATAAACTCTTTCTACTCTGGATAAACTGTATCCATCCCTCAGTAATCAGACCTTGGGTGGGGACTGTCACCTTGAACTATCACTTCCATTTGAAAATTCTGCTCTCACTAGATAAAACAATATGCACATTCTTCAGGCTGGCGAACTGAGCTGAGTATTCTTGAGGGAGCAAATTGGCAGCAAATCGGTTACATTTTGCCCTCTATACCTGTGTGTGCCAACTGAGGGGGAACACTTAATATATCCGATAAAGTAGGCTCTATACCACAAAAGTGCATGTCATAATACATCTTATATTTGTTTAAAGATGCCAATAGACTCTTTATACAGAGGGGACTTACAGAGAAACAACCTAAAATCCAGTGTGAACATTGTCAAATGAATATAAAATATGTAAATAATGGTTTTGTAAGGAAAGGTTAACATTTAATAACCCACATTAGTAAAGTTATGAGGTTAAGGTTAGGTGATTTTATTTCAAGGATGGATTTACACTACACTGAGCAGCCTAATAAGTGGTACAAGTGGGGATCCGCAATACTTGTGGAAGGGATCCCACCCCCTATCACTTCTGATTCCCCACATCCTAACAGCTCAGTGGGGGCAGGACTCGTAAGAGGGATCCCAAATCCCCCCACCCATCATCAAACCTGGCAAGGCTCCAAGGCCCCACACCAACTATCAAGCCCAATGTCTTCCGACATGTTTGGGTCCAGCACAGCTGATGGCCTCCTCCTGCTCTGCAGCCAAGCTCAGTGTGGCTGCTGGTGTCCTCTGCAGCTGGGCTCAGTGCAGCTGCCAGCATCTGATATATATAATTGCCACAACACATTGGCACTTTCCTGCTCTCCCATTGGCTGTGCGCTCCATCAGCCATTGGCCCATCAACTGCCAATCAAGAGTTCTGGCATGCCATTAGCTGGGGGCTGGGTCTGCTCCTGTTACCCACCCACTGCCACCTCAGCCACTGTTCCCTGTCAGAATTAACTGCCAAAATGGCTGTCTGTCCTGACGAAGACACTTCTCCTGCTTGGCTCCTGTGGGACTAACGTTTCCCTCAGTGGCTGTTGCTAGGCAACCAAGTTTGTTTCTGTCAGTAAAAAGACAAAGCCAGGAGGCCCTTTACAGGCCTTTGTGGGGAACTCATTGGGGCCAGTCCTGACTAGGGTTGCCAGCTCCAGGTTGGAAAATTTCTGGAAATTTTCTTGTGGAGTCTACGGAAGCCAGGGTTTGGGGAGGGGAGAGGCCTCAGCTGAATAGAATGCCATAGAGTCTACCCTTCAAAGCAGTTATTTTCTCCTGGGGAACCGTTGCTGCTATTGTCCAGGTGAGGGCTGGAGATCACTCAGAATTACAACTGCTCTCTAGATGGCAGAGCTCAGTTTCCCTGGAGCAAACAGCTGCTTTGCAGGGTGGGCTCTGTGTCATTATACCTTGCTGAGGTTGCTTCCCTCCTGCTTGGGTCCCCACTGCGGAGAAAGACTACTTTTCCTAGGTAGAGGCTGCAGGTGGTGGTGAGGAGATGGAAAGCTGAAGTCAGAGAGGCAGGTAAAGGTAGGTTAATGGTTGGACGGGGAGGGTTA
>NW_015177073.1:49614-55370 GCF_001447785.1 Gekko japonicus
AGATCACTCAGAATTACAACTGCTCTCCAAATGGCAGAGGTCAGTTCCCCTGGAGAAAATGGTAAGCTCTGTATCATTATACCTTGCTGAGGTCACCACAGCAAATTGACGCTAAGTGCCCAAGGCCAGGGCACACACCCAGAGCCTCTTTCTAGAGCTTGTTGTATTTATTTCCGCAACAGGCCTTATTCCTAGTCAATATACAAACTACATATCTCATAGGGTTGCCAGCAAGCCAGGAAAAGATGTGCTGACCTTTTAATAGAGGCTTAATGTGTGGAAATGGGCAGCTGAAGCTTTTCATGGCACAGAGGTAAATAACATAGCCATAGCCTGAATACACCAGACTAACTGAAGCTTCTAACCCAGACTAACTGAAGCTTCTAACCCAAGCTAAGTAGGGTCAGCTGTGGTTAGTATTTGGATGGGAAACCACCAAGGAAGACTGGGGCTGCTGTACAAATGAAGGCAGTTGCAAACCTCTTGCCTTGAAAATCCCACGGGGGTTTGCCATAAGCTGGTTGTGACGATACACTTTCTACTACCACCAACTCTGTATTAAAGAAACAGGACATTTTTTCTCCAGGCAGCTGACAACCATATTTTCCAACAGTAAGTAGGGTTGCCAGCCTCCAGTTGGTGCCTGTAGATCTCCCACTATTACAATAGATTTCCAGATGTTCAAGATTAGTTCCCCTGGAGAAAATGGTTGCTTTGGAGGGTGGACTCTACGGCAATGTACCCTGCTGAGGTCCCTCCCCAGGCTTCACCCACAAAACACCCAGGTATTTCCCAAACCAGAGCTGGAAACCCTAACTGTGAGAGTGGGTTAGGCTATCTCCCCTGTCTACAGTGTGTTCCTAACCTGATCAGCAAATAGCAGCTTTCAGTTCGGCTATTTGTCACAGAAACCATTTTAGCTCTCTTGTGGGAGCCAGTGAGACAAATGTGGCTCCTCCCACACTAGAATCCTTAAATGAACTTATATGTACCTGGGTGAATTATTACTATTTGGACCAGCTAAAGCAGCTGAGAGGAAGCAAGAAGGCTCAGGGATATATCACAGTTGTTATGAGAGATTAATGTAGGTCTAAATTAGGTCTCTCTCTCCCCTCTCATTGTTGAGTTGGGGGTTAAGCTACAGTAGAGAACATTCTACACTCCTCAGTGAGGCTATTCAGACAATGGAAATACAAGTAGAGGTTATGTTTCCAATAAGCGTGAGTCTTCTTCAGGCTTTAAGTCCTGTTCAGTAGCAGGATCAGAGGGTGAAATACCTGAAAACCGTAATAATACTGCTGAAGGCAAAATGTAATTATTGAACAAATGGTCTGATAGAAGGAATCAAAAAAAGTTTTGCCATAAAGCGAGTAGCTCTCCAGTAATAGGCCAACCAAGTATATTACAGGCACAGATTTCCACTATCTAGGGTGTGAGTCTGAAAGCATGCAGTCATGCAGTATTGTTTGTTCAGTCCCTGTTAATGTTCCCTTAACTGTGTTATCTGAGGTAGGTGAGGGGTTACCCTCACCACCTGCCTTTGGAACTAAGTAATACTCTTTAGTGGGAAATACCTAAATGGATGCATAAAGTATTTGAAATTTGTTTTGGAGGTTCTAAGTGTAGCCTGAGTACCTTTGTTTTTAGCCATGTACTTTACATCTGCTTTATGGTAGTTTTGCAACATTAAGTGTGTTGGTAAGGAACGCACTGGTTTCTGGAACAGCTGATCTTCAACAAAAAGCAATGCGTAAAACACAAGCAGGGGTTTCAATCACCAGTTTCAATTTTGTCTTGGATCTTTCAGATAGATTTTGTAAATGAACAGTTGTTGCTTGTTCTGCATACCACTGTCTCAGATTGTTTGCTGTTTCCACAACACAGCCATCAATTAATGCACATCCCATGTTTCAAGTCTAGTAAGTCCTTGATTATTTTCTAAATGAATGTATTTGTTTTAATTCCTCTATTAAGTAAAGGCTACACCAAAGCTCACATTCTATGAAATACATCATGATGCTACTAATAATCTCACCTTTACAAACAGTGGTTGCCTTTACAATTGATTTTATATATCATGCATCTTTACACTAAGGATTCTGTTTCTGTGGCAAATGGAAGTAAACACTAGCTCCTATATTTCTTTTCCGTGAAATGTAGCCTTTTGATAGCAGAAATTACCTGCCTCTAAATATGATGTATAACTGAGAGAACTACTGAATTTACTTTGCAAAATAAGACTGTCAACTGAAAACTTGTTTAGGTAAGGTATAATTTCGTTTCATGCATCTCCTTCCCTGAGTCATGGGGCATTCCAACCCCTCTTCTTTATAGTGTCAGTTGCATCTGAAGAACTAGGATCCACTGAGTATTATTATGCTTCGTAATGTGTTCACAAATGTAAAGGAATTATTACACGGCTGACAAGGAAGCAAGGCACAACTAGATTCACAGCAACATCAGTCCCAAAGCAACTCTAGAACTAACTGGCACACAGAAATCTTTTAGCACCTCTGCCAGCCAAATCCAAGATGGAAAACTATTTCTTTGCAGATCTGTCTCATGTTCACCTTAACAAGTGCAATTCTAATTCTTGTCAGGCTTTTTAAAACAAAGGGCAGACCAGTGGGCCATCAAGGACCAAACCCCAGAGATATTTGCATAACTGGAGGATATCCTTCACAACAGGCTGTTTTTTAAAACATTTGTTGCTATGAATGGCTCTGAAATGTTGCATGACTGTGGCTGTGGTCACACAGAACATTAGCCATGCTACAGAGACGGAAGATAGGCGGATTTTCTGGACGCGATCAGAGCGCCACATCTGGGAAGCGTAGAGCTCCCGTGCCGAACCCGAGGCTTCCCAGCGAAGATGCGGGGTAAAAAACTAGTATCTCCGAGGTACTCGTTTCTGGAAACCGCGGGGCAAGGGCGGATGCCTGATCGCGTTTCCAGTGGAATCCCGTGGCATCCGGCGCCCGCCCATGTCCAGTCGCGAACAGGTTTTTCCCCCCCAAGTCTCCACAGGATGCGCACAAGCGCCCAACGGCGCATGCGCACAAAGAGGCCCCCTCCCACTGCAGCCAGGCTTGCCGCCTCTGGAGGGTCGCTATGGCCACTGTGACGAGGGGGTCCCCCTCCCCCTCCATTGCCTATGCCTCAGAGCTCTGTTGGGGTCCGGAAGCGTCTGTTGCCTTCTCCGGTAAGCCTACCACCCGCCTTCAGATGTGCAGATATGATTGCTTAGTCATGCGTATGCACAAACTTCAGTTTTTTTTAAAAATCCATTCCATTTGCCACAGAAGCGGCGCCTAGCGATTGCTAGTGTGATTGCGCCGCACCGTTTCTTTGCCGCGCTGCAGGATCATCGTGTGATCGGCACCTGCCCCCTAACCACGGGACCTCCACGGGACCTAGAAGGGAGGTTCTAATCGCGCAACCGTGCATTATTTTCCTCCGGGGCAAACAGCCACGCTCCCCCCCCCCCGCATTTTCCAGCTCGTATGACCGGGGCCTGTGCATAGCAATCTGGTGCTAGAGCAGGGAAGCTTTGTCTTACAAAGAATTTATTTCCAGATGTTTGTTTGTTAAATGACATGAAGTCACTTCTGTCCTACGGCACCCCTATGAATTACTGACCTCCAAAACATCCTATCGCTAACAGCTTTGCTCAGGTCTTGCAGACTGAGCACCTGTAGCTTCTTTTATGGAATCAATCCATCTCAGAGAGCCAGTTTGGTATAGTGGTTAAGTGTGCGGACGCTAATCTGGGAGGACCGGGTTTGATTCCCCACTCCTCCACTTGCACCTGCTGATGTAAATCCAATCTTTTCTTCTTCTTCATGTTGGGTCTTCCTCTTCTCCTGCGGCCTTCAACTTTTCCTGGCATTATTGTCTTTTCTAGTGACTCTTGTCTTCTCATAATGTGATCAAAGTACAATAGCCTCAGTTTGGTCTTTTTAGCTTCTTGGGAGAATTCAGGCTTAATTTGATGTAAAACCTACTGATTTGTCTTTCGGGCGGCTGATGGTTTCTGTAAAACTCTCCTCCAAACTATATTTCAAATGAATCAGCTTTCTTCCTGTCAGCTTTCTTCCTGTCAGCTTTCTTCATTGTCCAGTTTTCACACCCATGCACAGTAATGGGGAATACTATACAGTATGAATTATCTTGATCTTGGTCACCAGCAACACATCCCTATGCTTAAGGGTCTCTTCTAGCTCTTTCATGGCTGCCCTTCCCAGTCGGCTCCTGATTTCTTGGTTGCAGAGTCCCTTTTGGTTGATGATTGTGCCAAGGAACAGGAAAACTTTAACAATTTCCGTTTCGTCATCATCAACCTTAAAGTTGTGCAGCTCTTCAGTAGTCATTTTGTCTTCTTGATGTACAAGTGTTCCAAATGTACATCACAAAAATTATGAGGACTTTATTTTTTCCTAGTGGAAAAATGGGGACATTTGGTGGAGTACTTGGAAAAAAACACACACCTCTTATACTGTAGACATAAAAGGTGCAAAGAGAAATGTTCAGGAGGGTATTGTAATGGAATTGATTGGTAGTGGGACAGAATGGTCCAGAAGGGCACCTTCACATTGGATTGGGTATTGCATCGTCTATATCTTTGTAATCTCACACTGCTTTGTTCAAACTATGCCGGCCTGTTCACATTGTCATTCAGTTCTGTACTCTTAGTCCTACTGCTTTGTACACTGGATATGTTGTACTGCTACTGCATTATTATATTGTTACTCACATTGTCATTTAGTTTTGTACCTATTGCATTATTTATTCTATTTCCTATACTGTATGAATACCTCTGTTTCTCTTTCTGGCCAAATAAATAAATAAATACTTTCAAAATGTGTTTTTGTTTAAATGTAAATAATTTTGGCAACAATAAATAGACTATGGTGTGTTTAATGATAATATTATTCAAGAGTTACGTGCTTTCACATTTATAGAGTTTAACTTACTATCCAAACATTCTGGTATTGTAGTCTACCAAACATTCTGGTATTACTATCCGAACATTCTGGTATCGTAACTCTATAAGAGAGTTTCAAATATAATACACTACAGAGGCTGCGGTCACACTGAACATTAGCCACGCTACAGAGACAGAAGATAGGCGGATTTTCCAGACGCGATCACACCACCACATCTGGGAAGCGTAGAGCTCCCGTGCCAAACCCGAGGCTTCCCGCTGAAGATGCGGGGTAAAAAACTAGTACCTCCGAGGTACTAGTTTCCGGAAACCGCGGGGCAAGGGCGGGCGCCTGATTGCATTTCCAGTGGAATCCCGTGGCGTCCGGCGCCTGCCCATGTCCCGTCGTGAACAGGGTTTTTTTCCCAAGTCTCCACAGGATGCGCACAAGCGTTCAACGGCGCATGTGCACAAAGAGGCCCCCTCCCACTGCAGCCAGGCTTGCCGCCTCTGGAGGGTCGCTATGGCCACTGTCGCACAGGCGGTTAGAGCGGCTGTGACGAGGGGGGCCCCCTCCCCCTCCATTGGTTATGCCTCGGAGCTCTGTTTAATTAATTTATGCAGTAGCCGAATTGCTCGCTCACAACTTTAATGCCAGTAGCTCACACAGTAGAATTTTTGCTCACAAGACTCCACAGCTTAGAGGGAGCATTTCATCATTGGCTGCGGTCACACGCAACATTAGCCACGCAAGAGATATGGAAGACAAGCGGAGTTTCCGGTCGCGATCTCACCAGCACATCTGGGAAGCGTAGCGCTTCCGTGGCACAAC
>NW_015177073.1:56693-59072 GCF_001447785.1 Gekko japonicus
TTTAGAAAATAAGCAGTAATATTCCCTCCGGAAACAGATGAAACAACTACTTACGGTTCCTACTTTAGATTACAACAGACATCAGAGACTTCCTGCTTTCAAAAGCCCTTTTAAATAAGGAAGACTTACATAATCTCTGGAAATGGGCCAACACAAACACCCTTCTGACCTCTTTGGGATGGCCATTCTAAAGGGGTACAGCGACCTCTAAAATTACTAACTCTAGGTTGTGGGAGATTTTAGGAGTCCTGGGGGAGGGAGGTCACAAGTTCATACCGGAGGAGAATGTTATTCAGATATAACGGTCCCAGAGTGAGCAAAGGTCTAAATGCGATAACCAACACCCTGAATTGAACCTAGAAACATATAGGTAACCAATTAAGGTGTATGAAACTGGAATAATGTAATTATAATCCCATGCTCTAGCCAATAGATGAAAAAGAGGGGATACAACTTACCTGCAGCTGAAAGTAGGCCATTCTGGCAACTGCATTTTAAAAATCTCTAACAAGTCAGCTTCTTTAAAAAATGCTAAATTCTTCACAGAACTACCCAAGCTCAACATCACTCCATCCAAAGTGAGCAGAACAGTTCTTTCCAGGGCATTTGCCTTTCCAAACAGCATCATTTCCATTTGGTTGGGATTCAGCTTGCTATTCCTCAGCCACTTGACCATGGCATCCAATCCTTGGCCCAAAAGAGAGGCTACTACTTCTGGTAGCTTATTTAAAGAGCTATACAGCTGGGTGTAATCAGCATACCAACCTCAATGCCTCAGACAATCTCATTCAAGGGCATAACATCATAACACTGATGAAAGGAATGGACAGAATTCTGTGGAACTCCACTGGATATGCCTTATGCCCTACCTAGATTTGATCATTAACCACAGCTTTGGAGGACTGCCTACAGAGAAAGAAACAAAAACAATGTAACATATTACCTCTATAGCCCACTTTGGTTTTAAGGTGACTCAACACAGTCAAGTGGTAGAACATCTGCTTGGCATGCATAAGGTCCCAGGTTCAATCCCTGGCATCTCCAGTAAAAGGATCAGATGATGTGAAAGACCTCCACCTAAGACCCTGGACAACCACTGCCAGTTTGAGGAGACAATATTGCCCTTGATGGACTGGTTCAGTATAAGGCAGCTTCATGTGTCCATGTGTATGTTCAAAGCAGTAGAAAGATACAATAAGAGCAAAACAGATTAATTTCAACCCGCAATTTCTAAATTATGTAACTGCAAATGGAGATCGTCCACCCGAAAAATCCTGTGTTCTAAAGACAGATGGAAAAGGATCCATGGCAGATGAGTCATCTAGTAAACCCTGAAGTTGCTTCACCAGAATTCTTGCAATCACTTTACCTGAAAAGGGCAGGTTTGACACAGGCTTTTAATTGGCCACAGTCAAGAGAAGGGCTTTTTTCAATACAAGGCAAATTATAGTCTCACTCAGGATGCTGGAAAATTGTCCTCTTGAAATGAGGACTTGACAATACTTGCCAGTAGATTCCTTGTTTTAGGCCAACAAGATTTAACTAGTGGACAAGGGTCCAGGCTACAAATGGTTGGCTTCACAGTCCCTAGGATTGTGTCAGCATCATCCAGAGAAACCAATCCAGAAACTACTAACACAAATTCGATCAGACAGTGCATCTCACACTTCTATTTTCTGACCTGCATCACCTCCTACCTGATCCTTTTAACTAGAGATGCCAGGGATTGAACCTGGGACCTTCTGCATGCCAAGCAGATGCGCTGCCAGTGAGCCACGGCCCCATCCAAGTCAGATTGGATGCGAGACACTTTATTTTTAAAAATGCAAACTCTTCACATCTAATGACTATATGTTCACAATTTTGTGACTCTATCCTGATAGTTGTTGAATTCTGACTGACAAACAACTAGGCCGGATGCAATAGTAGTGGAGAAGAAAATCCTCTGAGGCCTCATCGTTCTTCAAATGAGTGTACTTTGGCTTTCTGCCACCTACATTCTAGTTGTCTCCCCACCTTCTCCACTCGCTTCCGCAGATGCTCTGCCAGTGAGCCACGGCCCCATCCAAGTCAGACTGGATGCGAGGCACTTTATTTTTTAAAATGCAAACTCTTCACATCTAATGACTATATGTTCACAATTTTGTGACTCTATCCTGATCAAATCTAGGCCGGATGAAATAGTAGAGGAGAAGAAAATCCTCTTCACCACTGACACTGAGGCCTCATCGTTCTTCAAATGAGTGTACTTTGGCTTTCTGCCACCTACATTCTAGTTGTCTCCCCACCTTCTCCATCAGCTCCCTGTGTAAAGGAGTCTCCTAGAAGAAGAGAAGAAAAGAGAAGAAGAGATTGGATTTATACCCCGCCCTTCACTAC